>NW_006400011.1:1739274-1740320 GCF_000299155.1 Elephantulus edwardii
AAGTATATTTTTAACCAGTGACAAAGTATCTATGGCACAAATAAATAGTAGTTACACTACAAAAATTAAATTATATTCATTTAAGGGAGCTCTGGCGGCCTAGTGGCAAGATGCTGCATTGCAATCCCAGAGGTACGCAGTTCAAATCCATCAGATGCTCTGCTGGAGAAAGGAGGGGGCAATCTCCTCCTGTATGAGTCAGATCTGATTTGACGGTACACGTAAAAATAATACAATAAAAGTAAAAAAAAAAAACCCAACAAAAAACAAAAAAACCCCAAACAAACAAAAAAATTCTATTCATTTATATCTTCCTTTTATTTTTATCATTGTTATTATTATTATTTTGTGTGTACCATCAAATTGGATCTGACTTGCATAGGAGGAGATTGCCCCTCCTTCTCCAGCAGAGCATCTGGTGGATTAGAACCACATACCTCTAGGCTTGCAGTGCAGCTTCCTGCCACTAGGCCACCAGAACTCCTGTATATCGTCCTTGTTTAAAAAGAGTTTAATCATAAAGGATAACATTTGCCTTCTGTAATATCATTGGCAAGCAAGAAGACATTAACAATATTTTAATTCTTTATATTTGGAGTTTCTTTGCTTATCATAGAAAATAATCTTCCTAAAATAATGACTGTAAAATTCCTTCCCATGAGTACCACACTTATGTTAATGGAAAACACTTTTGCCTGAACTTTCTGCATGTGTGTTAGAGAGGATCAAAGAACACACGGTAGTTCAAACCAGTACAGCTTTTCTGGCTGCACCTCACCGAAATGATGGGTTCATAGTTGTCGTTGATAAGTGCCATCAAGTCGCCTGTGATCCATAGCGACCTTATAGACAGCAGCTCTGAAGCTCGCCCTGCTCTGAGCCAGTCTCACTAATTCCGACACATCAACCTCCACTGCCCTAATCACTGTTATCAATCCATCTTATCTGGGGTCTTCCTCTCCTGTGCTGTCCCTCCACCCTTCCAAGCATGATGTCCTTCTCTAAAAACCTGGCCACACGCCCAAAGAATGTGAGATGGAGCTTCA
>NW_006400011.1:1741865-1743115 GCF_000299155.1 Elephantulus edwardii
ACAAATTGCATTGGGAAAATCTGAGGTCAGGAACCTCTCCAGATTGCTGAAAAGCTACAATGTCAGTCTAGAGACTAAGGTGTGCCTAATCCAGGTCATGGTATTCACAGCACCCTGGGTTAATCTAGACCCCAAATATCTGTCCATCAGTCTTCTCTGTTACAATTTGAGAACCTCAATCAAGAGTCAGAAACTAACCACTCTCCTTTGAAATTTGAAAGACAGAACAACAAAAGTGTGAGAATTAATAAAGACCATCAAATGTAATAACTCCTGTTTATAGGTAAGGAACTTTCAGCAGTTCCTACAATGGATTAATAACAGATTCAGGATCAAAACTTGGCCTCTAAACCCAAACAGTTTTTATTTGTATAATTGTATCATCTGATTAAAAAAGACCTCAACACCTATGAAATCAAATTTTCAAAGTAAAATATAAAAGAGAAAGAGTTGATATAATAACAGAGTGAAGATCTTAGTAACCACTAGAAAGTTTAATAGTTTAATAACACGTTAGTGAAGTCAGCCTTTCTGATGGAGTCCACAGTTCTTTAAACTTTATCATGAGTGGTAATTCTCTGTATTGCAAGTCTCAGAAGACATCGTGAATGCCACATTTAAGGGCCCATTAAATAGAAACACTTTGAGTTTTCTATGTGTAAAAGAAGCTTTTTAATGGAGGATATACAAATTAAGTTTCTCTAAGGTTGTAACTAAGGAACTTTATCATAACTAAGGACATTATCATAGGGAACTGTGCTGTGAATGTGCAGTCCATGTCTCTAGCAGTTCAAATCCTCCAGTGACTCCTTGGAAGAGAGACGAGAAAGCACTTCTCATATTATTTACAGCCTCAGAAAACCACTGGAGGGTCAACCATGAATGTGTTCCAACCTAACTGTAATAACCTTTGAGTTTAAGGTCATTACTAAAGTTCATTCTATATTATAACAGTAAGGTTGGAGCATTAGGCAAAGAGATAGTACAGTAATAGCTAAAAAGTAGGATATTCTCAATGAATATCCTTCAAACTTCTCCCAAATAAAATCTAATCAAAGCACACATACTTAATTTTAGTTTTATTACTTATACTATCTCATATATTCCTCTTTCAGAGGTGGGAGTAATGATAAGGCCAAATAATGAGAACATGATACAAATCAAAGATGTTGTTGTTGTTGTTGTTATGTGCCATCGAGGCGTTTGCGACTCATAGTGACCCTATGTACAACAGCCCTAAACCCTGCCCT
>NW_006400011.1:1744485-1749790 GCF_000299155.1 Elephantulus edwardii
CTACTCATATACTCAGAGCATATTCTAGATATTGCCCTGCATGAAAACAAAAAATACAATGTCTAAAAAATTGCACACAGAAGTATTTAAGGTAATATAATGCGTATTATTCTAAGAAGCAGTCTTACCAAGTCTACTACTTTCTAGAATTTCAAAATTATAAGTGTTCTGGGTGAAGATCGGGTAGTTGTCGTTTTCATCCTCCACTCGGATGGGCAGTGGTAGAGGTAAATCAGCAGAATACCCATCTGCAGTTGACGCGTAGGCAATCAGCTAAAAAAAAGAGGGAAACACCAATTAAATAGTTCATTCTGGTAAGCTTTTTACAAGAGAGAATACGATGCATTACCAGCTACCTATTTTGCAAAGCTTTACATCCACTTCCTAAATAACATGCCTCCAGAAACTCTATGAACTTTGATAAAGGTTAATAGTTATAGAAAGGCGTCAGGTCTTTTGTTCATGGAGTCACTAGGAATTTTACTCCACTCAAAAGCAATCAACAACAACAACAATAATAAACCATTGCAATAATGTTTATACAATGTGTCTTTAGTTGTCATATAGAAGAATCAAGAATTTTGTAAGTAAACCAGAATAAAAGACTCAAGGGCTGAAGGAGTAGTGTGATGTGGAAGAAATGATAACAGAGATGGCTTGGCACGGGTAGGTTTAAAATACAGTTTGAAAGTGAAAATTTTAAAAATTAAAAAATCATTTGGTAGAAAGGGCTACATTGCAAAGGAAACCTAGGTCAGAGTACAGGGAAGGCAGATGTCAGGAAGTTGTTAAATGCTTAGCTGGTATATGAAAGGCAGTTAGATCCCATCATTCACACCACAGAAGAGAAACATGGTAGTCTGCTTTTGTAAAAGTTTGCAACTACTACTACGAATATGACTACTACTACTTCTACTACTACTGCTACTGCTACAACTACTCATTGATGTCAAATTGATTCTGACTCATAGTGACCCTCCACTAAGTTTCCAAGGCTGCAAATTTTTAGAAAAGTAGAGCAAAGGAGAGGAAGACGCCAATGAGATGAAATGACTATAACAATGGACCTATCCACAATAGAGACTGTGAGGACGGCACAGGATCAGGCAAGGTTTTTAACCTGTTATAAACAACATGCCTCCAGAAACCCAGTGAACTTTGATAAATGTTCATAGATGTAGAAGGGTTTCAAGTCTTTTGTTCATAGGGTCACTATGAGTCGCGCTCAACTCAAAGGCAATCAACAAAAACAACAACATACAAATGGAGTCAAAATTAACTCTCCTAGCAACAGCAACAATCTTTACAAAAGACTTCCCATTTTTCTCCCATGGAGCAACTGGTGAATTAGGACTGTTGCACTTTCAATTAGCAGTACATGTAATGCATGAAGCCAACAGAGCTCCTTTCTGTAAAGACTGTAGCCTTGTTGAGTCAGGATTGACTCAGCAGCTATGGCTCGCTTTGTTTTGATCTAGTTCTCACGTAGGCCTTATCAGAGAATCACACTTATGGGTGGGGAAGGGGAGAGAAAAAAGTGATTGTAATAGTAGAGAAGACCTTTCTAATCCACAGTGGACACGGTCTGGAGAGGGGGAAATGTACCAGTTACCAGTGAGAATACCTCACTGCCAAACCATCTTCCTGCAAATTTACTGAAATTTATATTCAAATATAATTAAACCTTGCTTCTTCATGTCAATTTTATCTAAAGGAACTAAGAGTTTCAAAACCATGATGTCCCTATTCTCCTTTTCTCCTTTGATGTTATAGCCTGTACTCTGAAGACTATCAAGGTGGAATGAAAAATTTTGGAAGCAGTATCAGAAGAAGTGTAGCTTATTCGTCTAAACTAATAAACCACTTACATCAAAGACATCATATTCTTCACGATCAACAGGCCGAGTGCAATACAAGTTTCCTGTGTCTTTTTCAATGTAAAATAAATTTAAAGGTTCCTGTTCAACTCCACGTCCACTTATTGAGTATAAGATGGTATAATTCTGTGCTGCATCAGATTGAACCTAAAGGGGGGAAAAGTGACATCAAATTAAAAATCATTTCAGTGAAAAATTTTTTCCATTTTACATATATGATTTCTAATAATAATCACTTTTGCCACTTCACCAATGCACAAACAGATACAGGCAGTTGATATAAAGTGTTTTAAAGCCTCTCAAAGGCAAAAAAAAGCAGTGTTCAGCAGAAATGTTAATTTAGAAGTATATTTTAAACCAAAAAGGCATAACTTTCATCTACTGATTTGACAAAGGTGGAGGAGGAAAACAATAATACCCATTGTTGGCAAAGGCAAGGCCAACAGACATTTCCGTGCACAAGTGAAGGGATTGTCACCTGGAACATACCTTGCCAAGTGGAACAAACAACAACAGCAATGAGCTAAGAGAGTAAGCAAGGGAAGATTATTCCTGGCAGAGGACCCAGGAAATGCAAAGGAATCAGACTAAAGATGTCCCCTGGGTGTTCAAGAAGCAGCAGGAGGCCAACTGCTCTGCTCACAGTTGAAGCCGACTGAGGAATGGAAAAAGAAGTGGGAGATGAAGAAACATTGAGATAACAGGGACAAAGGAAATTAGAATCAGAAGGGGAACATTTGGGGAATTTAGATAAGAGTAATATTTTCTTTGTTGTGACTTCTGTGTTGTTGTGCACCATCATGTCAGAACCAACCCATAGCCGACCCTCTGGTGCATTTTCAGAGGCAGTTAATTGCACTGGAAGAGGCTGCCCATCTTTTATCCCACAGAGCAGCTGGTGGACTCGAACCATGTGCCTTCAGGATTGCAGCACAGTTTCTTGCCACCAGGCCACCAGAGTTCCCTTAGATTTGGGTAAATTAGTAAGGAAAAACACAGGGAGTTCATTTAGAAGACAGAATCCGGGGGAAACGTTGAGTTAGTAGACGGATGTGGTAGCAGTTGAGGTGCTGAGAAGTGATTAAATTCTGAATGTGATCTGAAGGTACCGCCAAGAAGTTTGGCAATTGGGGTTTGTGTGTGTTATAAAGAAGGAAGTCAAGGACAAATATGTCAGGCAGTAACAGTTCTTGTTAGATGCTGTCAAGTCAACCATGACTCATAGTAACACCATGAAAATGGATCTGAGCCCTGTTCTATGTCATGCCTCCTCATCTTCTCTGACGCAAACATTAGTGGACTCCCTTCATAACTTTTCTTCCAATCTTCTTTAGAATTAATATTTATAGCGGACATAAAATTACAAAAAGAAAGAAATTTCTCAGTCTTTTTTCACAATTAGGTATGGCCACATGAAAATTGTAGTTCAGCAGGACAGAAACAAAAAAATTATATGCATTGGTCCAGATTCACACTAGAGAGGAAAGGAAGAAAGTGTGTGGACTCAGAAATGAATCATCTTGAACCAGACTGAAGAATGGCCATGCGAAGGAATGAAGAGGTTTCTGGTGTTAGCTAAAGCTCTTTTTCTCAAATTCATCTATCAGATCAGACTTTTAAATGATAGGAATAAGTCTCTGGCTTGCATAAGTTTCTGTTACTGGAGCTTTCAGTAAAATGAGATTATATTACTATCCAGTGTCCTAGTAGCCTAGAAGCTGTGCTGCAATCTTGAAGGCAGGCACTCTGAATGCATCAGCTGCTCCACAGAAGGACAGACAATCTCCTCCCATGCAATTTACTGCCTCTGAAAACACCACCGGAAGGTCAGGTATGGGTCGGTTCTGACTCTCAACAGCATGCACCAACAGCAATAACAGCAGAGAACTTTAAAGTTTAACCGTAGGAGGAAAGGGCGGAGGAAAGTTTCAGGCCCAACAATTCTTTCATCTTCATCCTACAGTGCCTTTGCATAGTGCGAAAGTAAGAAAGATTATTGCTGCTGTTGTTGTGTACCATCACTTCAGAACAAACTCACAGCTGACCCCTACAGAGGGTTTTCAGAGGCTTTAAGACACATGGGAAGAGACAGTCCATCATTCTCCCTCAGAGAACATGGTGGATTCGAGCCACCTGCCTTAGGGATGACAGTACAAACGCCAGGGATGCAACAGCATTTTGGTTATCATCACAACTTACAGTGGACTACTCATCACAATGTACAATGGACTATTAGAGCTCCACCGGGGACCTCGCCCTGTAATACGCCCCTTTACCTATTTAACTACCACAAAAACCGTCAGAGATGGAGCAAAGACTTCTTGGAATTTTTCTGGCTTTGATAGGGTGCATTCTTAGTTTATTTTAGTAGAAATACTTTAGTTCTCGTTCTCCATTAGGTCTCAACCATATACAGATTCTGACTTTCACAGCTATTCCTATATTTACAACTAATACTGTATTACTGTATTTAGAGTTATATTATTTACAACTGAAACCTAAGCAAGCAGACTTCAAGGCTCAAACTACTAGAAAGATGGAGCTGCCATTAACTGGAGTGAATGGGGTGAATGGGTTTAAGGGAAAAGAATTAAGAGAAATTTATGAGGAAAAAGTGGCTAGTTAATTTAGTGGAAACTAAATGAGTAGTGTCCTGGAAGTCACTTAAAAATATTTTCCAAGAGGGAGGGATCAGGTCGGTCAAATGTATATAGGTCAAGAGGTTGTTGTTAGTTGCTCTTAAGTTGACTAGGACTAATGTTGTTATTGCTAGGTGCTGTAGAGTTAAAGATGGCTCCTGGAGACACTATGACCTAGAGAGCTGACCCCTGCTTCATTCTGTGCTGTCCTTATATACATGAGCCCATTGTTCCAGTCTCTATGTCAATCCATCTTGTTGAGGCTCATCCTTTCTTTAGATGACCTCAACCTTTCAAAGCATAATGTCTTTTTCTGAAGACTGGCCTCTCCTAACAGCATGCCAAGAGTATGTGAGATAAAGCTTCACCATCTTTGCCTCAAAGAAGTACCTTGGTTGCACTTTTCTGCCAAGACATATTTATTCCTTCCATAAAGGAATTTGGCACTCTCCTCAAACACCATAACACAAAGGCACCAATTCATTCTCTGTCATCCTTCTCATTTCTCAAATTTCAAATATATAGCAAGTAACTGAAAGAACCGTGGTTTAGATCAGATGTACTTTAGTCCTTAAAATGAAATTATTGTTCTTTAGTACTTTGGTGAGGACCTTGACAAAAAGATTTTCCCAATGCAACACATCTTTCTTTTCTTGACTACTAGTAACAACACTCTTGGCACAGCAGTCAGGAAATAAAAAAGCGTATTGTGATGGGAAAGTCTGCGGTTAGGGACCTCTCTAAAGTACTCAAGAGCAACGGTGTCTCTCTGGAGACTAAGGTGCGCCT
>NW_006400011.1:1750250-1751876 GCF_000299155.1 Elephantulus edwardii
CAAAGGTGTTGCTTGTGGATCTAAGTAAAATAAAATTGTTGACAACTTCTATTTTTGTTCCCTAAATCATGTTGCCTATTGGCGCAATGGTGAGAACTTTTGTTTTCTTGATGTTGAAATGTAATATTGAAGGCTCTAGTTTTGGAGCATTTACTTCAAGTGTTTTAGGTTCTCCCCGATTTCAACAGACATGATTGTACCATCCACGTAGCATAGGTTGCTCTTCCTCTGATGCCAATGCTACATTCTTCTTCATAAAGTCAAGCTTTTTGAATGATTTGCTAAGTATACAAATTGAGTAGCTTTCGACGGCGGGGAACTATATAGCTTTGACATACACCTTTCTTGATTTGAAGCCATGCACTGTTCCTTGCTTTGTCCAGACAAACAGCTTCTTGGTCTTAGGATAGATTTTTCATGAACACAATTAGTTGTTCTAGGATTCCAATTCTTCTCAAGGTTAGCCATAATTTTTTATGACCCACACAGTGAAACGCTTTTGCATATTCTATAAAATATAAATTGATATTCTTCTGGTATACTCTGCTTTTTTAATGTTGTTGTTGTAATGTGCTGTCAAGTCGCCTGCAACTCACAGTGACCCTACGTACAACAGCCCTAAACTCCATTCTGTCCCGTGCCAATCTCACTGTATCCGGCACACCCATCCCCAACGCCCCAGTCACTGAATCAATCCACCTCATCAAGGGTTTTCCCCTCCTGTGCTGTCCTTCCACCCTCCCAAGTATAATGTCCCTCACTGGTCCCTCCCTCCTTGCAACATGCCCAAAGTATGTCAGATGAAGCTTCAAAATCCTTGCCTCCAAGGAACAGCCTGATTTAACCCTCTCCAGAATGGATCTGTTTGTTTTCTTAGCAGTCCATGGTATATTCAATACTCTTTTCCAACACCACAGCTCAAAGATGTCAATTCTCCTTCATTTTAATTGTGATTTTAATGACAGTTTTCAGAAAAGTTAGATTTTCATTCATTATTGCACAAATTTACCCCCTCTTCCTCCCTTCACCCTCCCCCAGTTCACTTTAAAAGAAAATTCATTCCTTGTTACACAATTACCTCCTTTTCCTCTTCCCCCCAGTACTCTCTGCAACATACTTCTTATTCTGGGTTGTTGTCATATGTATAATACCTGATCTGTTTATTTCTACATTCTAAGCACAATAATACTCTTATATATACTGTATTAAAACAGATGAGGGAAAGAAAAGATTAAAAGTGATATATGATAGTATATTATGGTTATCACAAGAGTCCAGAATGAAGGTTGCATAGTGGGCACAGGAGGGGGACAGGGGGGTTGTATACCAATGAAGGAATTTTTCTTCTTTTACTTTTCAAAGAGAAGAGCGAACTGGAGGGGAGGAGTGGACAGGGAGAAAGGTGCAACAATGAATGAATGGAAATCCAAAATCTCTGTAAATGTTCATTAAAATAATAAAATAAATTTTTAAAAAAACAAAACCAAAAACTCAAAACTCAGTCACAGGTCAAAGAGTTTGTTGGACCTAAAACCGGGAGAAGATAAAAAAGATGAATGGGATCTTCTAAGAATCAAATCTCTATGCACATCCAAAAACTTCTCCAACAGGGTTAAAAGGGAAGCC
>NW_006400011.1:1756176-1761229 GCF_000299155.1 Elephantulus edwardii
AAAAAGTTTCATTATAAGTCTAGCAAAATTAATGCATATTAAACCTTTCAAAAACAAACAAACAAAAAAAGTTACTCCCAATCAGAAGAAATATAAAACTTACTTGCTGAAGAAACAATGGGAACGGGCCCAAGGAATTCTCCTGCATGGAACAAGGAATAGGGGCCCATCGCCTTTTGGATCTCCTGAGGACAGTCTCTTTAATGTGCCTCTTCCTCAGTACCTAGAGAAATTAGAAAATAAATCATCAAACTAAAGCATCACCATCTACTTTACTGTCTAACAGTGGAAAGACCATACCCTTACCACTCCGAGAATGTATTACAATTTTAAGGGTTTCAGAAATTATGGAATTCCCTTTTTTACACCTTTCTAACACTTGCCACATTATCAGTTAAGAGAATTATTGATAATAGTCTTGGATTTTCTTACTTTGGCTTCAGTAGAGACAGAAAATGAATAGTTTGTATAACCATGTACACATACCACATTTCATGTTTCTGCTTCCAGCATCTTTCTTTTTTCTGCTAAAGCATAACAATCCCAAACAAACCAGTAGAAAAAGTATATGTCCTTCATTGGCTAACTGCTCTATTTGCACAACCCAATATGGTAGACACTAGCCATACTCAGACATTTAAATTTAAATTTGTTATTACTAAATATAATTTAAAAAGTTCTATTTCAGCTGCATTAGTCACATCTTATACAAATAATCACCCTTGCAAAGAGTTATATTGAACTTTCTGCCAAGTCTAAAGGTGTTATCATTTTTTTATAACTTTCAAGCTCCTTTGGATGGGGAATCTGTAAGTTAGTCGATAACCCTCTGATTGATAGTGAGTCCAATATTATTCATACTCTTATTAATGTGTTTCCCAGTATTCACAGCCTATTTTAACAGCATAACCAATGTAGCACTTTAATCAGCTTTCTATTCTCTGGAGACTATTACTTTCTTTTTTTGTTTGTTTAATTTTACACTAGTTTATTTACAAAACTCAAATACACTGTTTTCAGAATCAGTCTTTCAGTTTCCCTCAACCCTCCTCCCCATCAAATTATACAATCCCATGACTATTACTCTTATCTTTAAATCAACACACAGTTACTGACTAGGGGTCAGGCCTGAGCTACACATCTATGGCTATATAAACACAAGATCAATCTATGCCATCAGGCAACTAGAGTTGAATGGCTTGCACCAAGAAGAAAAATGTAAATGCTGTGGAAAAAAAGGGTAAGCAAAGTGTAACTGGAACAAAAAGTCATGAGTCCGGCTGGTGAGCGAAGTCTTCACAAAAGGGACCTCATTTATATGTAACACAATCAAGTCTAAAACTAGTGTCTAATTAGTGATTAAATAAAGCAAGAAAAAGAAAGAAAGGGGTAGAGGATAAAGAGGGGAAAACGATCCTGTTTATCTTCGCCCCCTTCCCTTTGCAATTGTTAATAAAAGATTAAGTAGAAAGAAACCCTGCTTGAAAATATAAAAACATGATTGTACTTTGAATACCTTCTTCTGATGTTCCAGGAGCACGATAATATCTTTCTGTGTCTGTTTCTTGGTGTCAGAAAGTAATATGGTGAAAGATCTTTTCTCATCAGAAAACACAACAGCTCTGGCGGTAAATACTGACCCATCACCCAAAACTCTGAAATCAGGGTCGCTTGACTGGATGACATCTGCAGACTTGAGACACTCCATCAAATTAACTGCAAGTGAAAATTACAGAGTTGTAAGGCACGCACACACAATCTGTTATACTAATTTACACAATCTTCCTTAAAAGCATAAAGTGCAATGTAATAAGCTTAATTTGCATTTGCCAAATATCTAACCTGTTGTTGTTGTTGTTATGTGCCATCGAGTTGCTTGCGACTCATAGAGATCCTATGTACAACAGCCCTAAACCCTGCTCTATCCTGTGCCAATATATAAAACAAATCTTCTGGTTAAAAATAGTAATTCTTTATTTTATACTATTTTTAAATAAGATGTTCTAAACTTTTAGATATTTCCAATTGTTGTTGTTGTTGTTGTTATGTGCCGTGGAGTCGTTTCCGACTCATAGCGACCCTATGCACAACAGCCCTAAACCCTGCTCTATCCTGCGCCAACCGCACTGCCTCTGACACACCCATCCCGATTACCCCAGTCACTGAATCGATCCATCTCATAGAGGGTCTTCCCCTCCTGCTCTGTCCCTCCACCCTCCCAAGCATGATGTCCCTCTCCAAGGACCCGTCCCTCCTGGCAACATGCCCAAAGTATGTCAGACGAAGCCCCAGAATCCTTGCCTCCAAGGAGTAGCTTGGTTTAATCCTCTCCAAGATGAATCTGTTTGTTTTCCTGGCAGTCCATGGTACATTCAGTACCCTTCTCCAGCACCACAGCTCAAAAGCATCCACTCTCCTTCTGTCCTCCCTAGTCATTGTCCAACTCTCTGATGCATAGCAAGCGATTGCAAAGACCATGGCCTGTATCAGGCGCATCTTAGTCTCCAGAGAGACACTGTTGCTCCTGAGTACCTTTGAGAGGTTCCTAACAGCAGACTTTCCCATCGCGATACGCTTTTTGATTTCCTGACTGCTGGTGCCAAGAGTGTTGACTGTGGAGCCGAGCAAACTGAAGCTGTAAACACTCTCAATCTCTTCGTCATCCATCCTGACGCTGCCAATTGGTCCAGTGGCGAGAATCTTTGTCTTCTTGACATTGAGCCTCAGTCCATACTGAAGGCTGCAGTCCTTGACCCTTTGCAGCAAGTGCATGAGGTCCTCCTCAGTTTCAGCAAGCAGGGTTGTGTCATCTGCTATGAATTTTTTTTTAAAGGAGGTGTAGGTATTATTCAAATGACAAAGAAAAGCTCTTACACCACTCCCAACCAGAATAAACAGAAAGTTTCCTTTAACAATAAACACTGATTCTATTAAAAGGCACCTATCATTCAGCCCTATTGTTCACACAATTTTCCAAGGTCTGTCATTTCAGAATTGAGTGGCCAATCCTTCTTCCTCATCTGTCTTAATTTGGGCATGCTGCCAGGAGGGCCAGTCCTGAGAAAAGGACATTGTGCTTGGAAGGATAGAGAGTCAGTGCAGGAGAGGAAAGCCATGGAGAGATGGACTGACACAGTGACTGTGACAATGAGGGCAGGCGTGTCAGAGATGGTGAGACTGGCTCAGGGTAGAGCAGGGTTCAGAACTATTGCTCACAGGGTCACTATAAGTCATAGTCAATTTGACGACACATAACAAAAACATCACTCAACCAGAATCTTTTCAATTATATTCATCAATCCAAAAAGGAATGGAGAGTGTGAGTTAATCAAAACAATCAAGTGAAGAAATCTGTCTTCAAAGACTCACTGGTATTTTTCTGTATGCTATATTCCAAGGGTCTACGTTTTACCCTGGGGTAAAAGATCCCCAAAGGACCCTTAGTCATCTGGTCTCTGGCTCCAAGAATTGTGCCTTCTAGTAGAAAATAATAATAGATAGGTATTGAAATGTACCTATTTTCCATGACAATTTCCAATTGATATGCATGAACAGAAAACACATGGAAACATTAATACACCTACTCTCACTTACTAACTCATTATCTAATATTTTGCATTCATGGTAACAGTAAAAAAAGATACCCTCTAACTATGTGATGCTTTAATGACATACATCTGGTAGTAGAAATGTCTCACTACAAGGAAAGAGTAGTAAAGCCAGCTGTGATGGTTTAAGGTTACATGTCACCTTGACCTTCAGTGGTTTGGCAGTTATGTGACAATTTCATTTAGCAGTTTTGAGTCACACAGTGACATAGTCATCTTCTATTTTGTGATCTAATACAGTCATCCTCATTTTCACATAATGATCTTTGGAACCCAATCATGTCAGTAAATAAGTAGTGAGTATACCCATTTAAGTAGTAAGCATATATCCTTTATGTAGAATGTTTTCATTTTCATGTTTGTCTATCACAGGGGGAAACATTTAGCCAAAACCAAGTCAACCTTTTGCTGTTTAGGTGCCTTTTTATAGATGATTTCCTATATTTTCCAATTTTTGTTAGAATGTTAATTTGTAGTCTATTCTTGTATATGAACACTGTTGACCAATCTCTCTGCTTTCTCCCTAAAGAAGTATTTGCATAATAAGATTAAATTAGCCCTTTAACAGAAATGGAACACTTGGTTGAAAATATAAATTTGGAATCTTTCAGATAAACTATCCTCAAAAAAGAGTATTAACAACAATTACTCTTTTCTCTAGTTTTCTCTGTTTCCATAGGATAAGCTCACTGAGTCACAGATTCTCCATCTATTCTATGTTTTTAGGTTCCCTAGATTTTCAGTGTAAAACAGGCTAATTAGTTCAGTTTGGATGGGACAGCTCAACTTCTGTTGTCCAATGCACCATCTATCACGTCAATACTACTCTGATCCTCTCAGTCCCTTAAACTATTTTTGTCTAATGCTTAATATTAAAATAATAAAAGTATTTTGTATAAGATGCTTTTAGTAAGTTTTAAACTGTTAAAACATAAAGGACTACAGAAATATGGACTATATGATATTTCCACTAGAATCAACTTCAGAATGCAATGGAATTATAAAGAACAGAATTACATTTTTAAATCGATTTTGATCTGCATTGCCTTATGTAGATTCAGGTTGATTCCGAAAAAGCAAAACTGTCACGGCCTTTTTCCAGCCTAGATAAAATTAATACATATATATTTTTTTTTCTTACCTCTGCCCATCACTTTGTCTGCCTCAAGTTTGGAAGGTACATTAAATATAACATTTTTGCAGGCTTCACAAGTAAAACTTAAGACCTAGAATAAGAAACAACATGTTAACTACAGAATAAATAACAACCAGCACATGATCATTTCAACAAGTACAGAAGATATCGGCAGACATTAAAGCTCACTTATAATAGTAATACTTTAGACGACAAATCATGAAGACCCTATTCATAGTCAAACCAAAATGTAGGTTTCAATTAAGAGAGAGAACTTCTACAACATAATAAAGTATAGACGCCAGAAGCA
>NW_006400011.1:1764779-1795909 GCF_000299155.1 Elephantulus edwardii
GAGTGTCAGAGACAGTGCAATTGGCACAGGACAGAGCAGAGTTTAGGGCTGTTGTACATAGGGTCGCTATGAGTCGCAGGCGACTCGATGGCACATAACAACAACAACATATGAAAACCTACAGCATCAGATTAAATGAAAAAGGCTAAAACTGAACACTGTCCCGTAAGGTCAAGAACAAGACAATGAGATGTTTTCGTCATTTTATTCAACTTCGCACTGGAAACTTCTAGCCAGAGTAATTAAACAAGACAATGATATAAAAGGTATCCAGATTGGGAAGGAAGAAGTATAACCAATACTATTTTCAAAGGCATGATCTTGTATATAGAAAGTCCTAAGGAATCAACTTAAAAAATTATTGTAACCAATCATAAATGAGGTCAGCAAGGTTGCAAGATACAAGGTCAACATATAAAAGTTAATTTAACACAATTTCTCAATCCATTTGGTTGTAGTTGGCTATTTGGGCTGTTCCAATGTTCTTGTGATAGTGAATAACACCACTACGAACATTAGTGTATAAATCTGTTTGTGTCTCATTTTTAATTTCCTTGGGGTATATTCCTAGTAGTAGAATAGCTGGGTCATACAGTTTCTATATTCAGCTTTTTGAGGCAACATCACACTGCCTTGCAGAATGATTGGACCATTTTACAATCCCATGAACAGTTTATGAGTTCCCACCTCTCCACATCCTCTCCAACATTTATTATGAATGGATTGAGAAACTGTGGTACATTCACACAATGGAATGCTATGCAGCACTAAGGAGCAATGATTCTGAAAAACACTACATAACTTGGAAGAGTTTGGAGAGCATTATGCTGACAGAACAAACCCACTCTCATAAGGACAAATACAACATAAGACCATTATTGTTAAAAATAGAAGGATAACTAATAAAACACATATGGGGATTCAAAGGGGGAAGAGGCGGAGTGAGTGGTGAGGGTGGGCAAGGGCAAAATCAAAGGGTTGTACAATTTGGTGGCTGGAGGGAGGGGATAAATGAAATGAGGAAGATCCAGCGAAGACCTGAAAAGACAAGCTAATATTGGGCCTAGTCCAACGGTGATTAATTTTATAAAACATAATTAGCAGGAATTATTGTATAAAACACAATGTGAATGAAGAATACTATGAAACACAAATTATATGAACTTTGTAAGCAAATCAATACAAAATGTTTTTTAAAAGTTAATTTAATGACTATGCACTACAGTCAATGACCCAAAATAAAGAAAAGAATGCCATACACAACAACATCAACAAGAATGCAATGCTGATAGTAAATTTAATCAAAGAAGTACATATCATGTTATACTGAGAATTATGGAATATTATCAAATGAAATTTAAAATTACTGAGAAAAATTGAAAGGCAGCTTATGTTCATGAATTAGGAGACATAACATCTTTCAAAGGGCAATAAATTGATCTACAAATTCAATATAATCACTGTCAAATCACTACAAACTCAAAATAATCACTATCAAATCACAATAAATTTATCTACAAATTCAATATAATCATTACCAAAATCTATGCTAGCTTTTTCACAGAGCTAACAAACTGTCTTCCTTCAAATTCAAGAGACCCTAAACATTTTTTAAAAGAACAAAATTGGAGGACTTACACTTCCTGACTTCAACACAAAGCTCGAGTTACCTAGATAGTGTGATAATGACCTAAGGTTGAACATACAGATAAACTGAACAAAACATAGGGGGTTTTTGTAATTTTTTTTTGTTTTAATAATTTTAATGAACATTTACAGAGATTTTGGATTTCCATTCATTCATTGCTGCACTTCTCTCCCTGCCCAGCCCTCCCTCCCCACAAAACATACTTTTATGATGATTTAACAAAGGTGGTCAGAAAGTGTATGGGACAGAAATAAGTCTTTCACCAACTAAAGTTAAGAAAAATATATGTCCTAAAAAAAACAATATTTCCATTTGTTGTTGGTAAGAGCTGTGGAGCATGATTCATAGTGACAGTATGAACAACAGATAGAACCCTGCCCTATCCCGTGTCAACCTCACACACTCAAGCCCATTACATTTGCACTTTTCCACCTAGCAGAAGCCAAATGTCCAAAGACGAAACAGTTCTGACTGTAACTATTTTGTCAAGTCAGAACTGACTCATAGCTGACCCTCCAGCAGGTTTTCAGAGGCAGTAAGTCTCACAGGACATGGACCATCTTTACCCCATAGGACAGCTGTTAGATTCAAACCACGTTTCTTGGTATTGACAGGACAACCCCTTAACCATTAGGCCACTAGAAAAAGATTAATTTGGATCCCTAATCTACCATATAGACAAAGGTTAACTCAAAAATGAATCACAGACCTAAACGGATGCGTTAGAACCAGCCTCAATAACACAAGTATATCTTTGTAACTTGAGGTTAGGGAATGATTTGTTTGATCTAGCACCAGAAGAAAAACAACAAAATAAAAATTAATCAGAAGACTTTATAAAACTTCTTAAAGTTTTACTCTTCAGAAGATCCCATAAGAACAAATATAACTCGCAGCACAAGGTTCTTAGTCTACAGGCACACCACCCTGAATGCGCCTGATTTTGTCTGATCTCGGAAGCTAAACAGGGTCAGGCCTGGTTCGTCTTGGATGGGAGACCGCCTAGAACTACAGGGTCCTACGGGCTTAAGGAAGCTTCCGGACTGAGCAAAATAGTTACAGTCATAACTATTTCTTCTTTGGACATTTGGCTTCTGCTAGGTGGAAAAGTGCAAATGTAATGGGCTTGAGTGTGTGAGGTTGACATGGGATAGGGCAGGGTTCTATCTGTTGTTCATACTGTCACTATGAATCATACTCGACAGCTCTTACCAACAACAAACGGAAATATTGTTTCTCTGGTGGCTTAATGGCTAAGGGGTTGTTCTGTCAATACCAAGAAACGTGGTTTGAATCTAACAGCTGTTCTATGGGGTAAATATGGTCCATGTCCTGTGAGATTTACTGCCTCTGAAAACCTGCTGGAGGGTCAGCTATGAGTCAGTTCTGACTCGACAGCACATAAACAGAAACAAATTGAAACTCAAACTCAAACCACTTTAAAGGTAAATTTTAAGTACTTAGTTCTCTGTAGACTCTGTACATAGATAATTCTGGTAAATTTCCTATCAACCAGCTGTTATAAGGTGGGACATTCTCATTGAATGAAAAGTACAATAAATGCCAGAGATAGAGGCCCAACTGTCAAGAGAATTGAAAAAGGAGCCAAAACTGTGCATACATCTACATTTACTTAGGAATTCAGAACGTGCTCCAGTACCCATCACCAACCTCATATTTTAAAAGGCAGTTAATGTAGCACAGATCAAGACTAACTCGAAGCTGTGGAACTGAGTGTGAATCAGAGCGAGTCTCCATTGGGTTTCTAAGAATATAAATCTTTCCAGAGAAGACTGCCCATCTTTCTTATTTATACAAAGCAGAAGATCTTTTGGGTTGCAGACCCATACTTTACACACTGCACAACCAGGGATCCTTAATACACCACACAGAATCGTTTTTCCAAAAATCAGTTCTTATTTCACTCCTTTATCATAATTTTTTCTTTAATATAAAAGACAATAGAATTTATTGCATTTTCTTTCCTCTAAAAAAAGATGTCAAATACAAAAAGAACAGAAATTCCTTTCCAACGTAAAGAAATCACATTATTCTCATCAAGTAATGCTATGGATATGGTAATTATTAAAGGTCTTTTGCCATCATACGTTCCAGGTAAAGTTCATATTCTTCAATGGAGTTTTTTATTATATTGGATTATTATTATTGGATTATAGTGACTTAAGAATATAATATAGTGGTAAAGAATAGCTCTCTCTATCAATGCAAAGGTACAAGGTTTGAATCTACCTGCTGCTCCCCAGAAGTCAGCTGTGGGTCAGTTCTACTTGACAGGCTACAACAGTAACACTGGATTTGAAATGCAGATTTGAAAGAATTGTGGGTTTTCTCCCCAAAATTATAAGATAAATAGGAAAACATTATTTTAGTTCTTTCATTAACAGCCTTTTAGAGAAAGAATAGAATTCAACTGTTATTGTTGTTGTTATGTGCCATCAAGTCACCTATGACCCACAGCGATCCTAATGTACAACAGCTCTGAAGCCTGCCCTGGCCTGGCCTGGCCTGGGCCAGTCTCACTGACTCTGACACACCTGGGCCCACCATTTATAATAGATAATATAATGTATAATCATTTCAACGGCTCATTTGATAATATTGAACAGTTTAATATGTAACACATTAAATCACATATTAAAAAGAACTTCAATCATTTAACTGGGCAGAAAACTCAACATCTAAACTAATGGCAAATTTGCCATTCCTAAGTATTTCTGTCACTCTACCAGAAAACCTCTACTAGACACACGCCCTATCAAAAATTGTAGACTGTTACTTCTAGGCGCCATCCACTACAATTCATAGCGACCCCATCCTAAGGCTGAACCTTGTTGCCCTACCCTACTCACCCTCACAATCTCCACCATGCTCAAACTCATTGTTGCAATGGCAACCATCTCATTGAAAATATAATGTGACCTTTCTTTAGCTTTCCCTGTTTCTTTTCTTTTCCTGCAAGAAGGTAATAGAAGTAGGTTGTCTTTTGGTGTCATTCAGGGGTTTCATGGGTGTGGCCTTTCAGAAGCAAATTGACAGAACTGTCTTGCAAGACCCCTTTCGGTGAGTCCAATCTGGCAATCTTTAGGCTAATTGCCAGGGTACTTAACTATCTGTGCCTCCCAAGGACTCCAGAGGGATGTCAGGCAGCTTAGTGGTAGGAAGCTGTGCTACCAAATCAAAGAGAAACGGGTTCAAATCCACTAGCTACTCTGGCAGTGAAAGATGGGCTATTGCTTCCTGTAAGATGTCCTGCGTATCAAAATCTGCTGGAGGGTCAGCTATGAGTTGGTTTCGTAACAACATGGATTCCAGAAGGTAGGCTGGGAAGGTATTGCAATTCAAGTAGTCAGGGAAAAGGGCGCAGCTCTGGGCTCCGTGTGCTAAAACAAGTTAATTTTAGTAATCTGTGAATAGAAGTCTACCCACAGGCAACACGGGGAAAAGGCTTTGCATCCACTTTCAGGAAATCAGCCACTAAAAAACTCAACAGCACACAGTTGTTCTCTGATGCACGTGGAGTCCCCTTGGATAGACTGGGCAACCATGCAGAGGGAAGGAAGCACAGAGAAGGAAGGCAGGAGACAAAATGTGAAAATTGGGAAGATATCCAACACTAAAGCTCACATGGAAGGATAAGATGTTCTAAATTTTCAACTCATCTCTTCTGAAAAAAGGCTGTTGTTCTGGAGAGATCCATGAAAGTCTCCATAAAATAAAGGTGTGTCTCTAAAACCCCGCGTCATAAATATTCTAATGAAAAGTTGCCAGGCATCCAAATCAAAAGGAGATGCAGGCACAGACTAGTCAACAGAGTTATTAACTTAACCACCTGAAGAGAAAGTAAGAGTACTTGTAAGTTAAGGGTTGGGAACAACATAGATTCTTGTTTTATACACACACAGAAGTAGTCAAGTATCTCCTGATATATTGTTGTTATGTACCATTGAGTCGCTTGCAACTCATAGAGACCTTATGTACAACAGCCCTAAACTCTGCTCTGTCCTGTGCCAATCCCACTGTCTCTGACACACCCATCCCGATTACCCCAGTCACCGAATCAATCCACCTCATAGAGGGTCTTCCCCTCCTATGCTGTCCCTCCACCATCCCAAGCATGACGTCCCTTTCTAAGGATATTTCAAGATATGGAATTTGATTTAACCTTAGAGATTCCCTTGTAAAAGATGATCTTAACTGTGTATGGCCTAGAAATTGAGATGATGCTATCTCTATTTAGAGTTTCATGCACTATCTTGTCTGGCCACACCCTACTTTCTGCTTCCCCTCTCACTGTTCTGTTTCCCACTAGTCTCCAACACCCTCCCCTGAAGCAAATATGAGAAATCTGGGAACCTACCTGCTACCGTCTTTGACGGTTTCTTCTCCCCGTTTCCCATTTCCCAGTCTACTTCACAGAGTAAACAGAAAACCCTAAGCACAGGCCTTTCAAACTGAAATCCTGCAGGTGCTTTAGTATGTATCAAGAAGAAAGCGTTTTATCCTAAGTTCCCTTTGGTAAAGATGCATCTCATCATCTCAGGTTTCTGTGGGAACCTAGCAGGTAGGTCAATGTATTTGTACAATTCATTGTCAGCCGAAGGATCATGGATCATAACTACAAATTTAACACTAATAACTCATTGATTCAAAGGGAGCAGAAGGGTAGAGTCAGCCATCCTGCCGCTGAGGCACCAATAAGTGGTTCTGCGACCAGAGTGACTCCTCTCCTGAGCTGGACATAGTCCTCAAGCCCAGGAGACCCTATGTCCAACCTGGAGGGTAAGGACAAGGACATGCATGAAAGAGCTCCTTGTAGCACATCTGATGTACAAGCCTGGGTACATTTGAAAATGGTGCATCATTCCAGTTCACGGTTCCCAAATTTTGACTCCTGGTCTCCCTGATTCAGTGAGAACTGGCCCTAACTTCCACTCCAGCTGTGCCTGACCTTTGTCCTCAAAGCCTCCCAAATCCTATTCTCCACCCACCGCCTCCTGTTTCAGACGCCCTAGTCACAACTCCCAGGTGAAATAACTGACATGAACCACAGCCAGGAAGTATATTTCCCACGCTTGGGTGCAGTGGCGCCTCTATGACTTCTCTCCTCACTAATGTCCTCCAACCAGGCCAGCCAGATCCCAGGAGAAGTGAGGGGAAGAGGACAGCTTTCTGAAGCTGTTATGTCTACGCTCTCCATTTGTTCATGTCAGAGGCGATAGTTTACTAAGACTCGCAGCGAGCGACCCTATGAACAGATCTGCACCCTGACCTCTCCTGTGCCATCTTCATAATCTGTCTTGCTAAAGCCACCCCCGCCCCCTTCAGGTTTCCTGAGATAACTGGCCAACAAGTGCTCCTCTTC
Organism: Elephantulus edwardii; assembly: GCF_000299155.1. Taxonomy (NCBI): domain Eukaryota; kingdom Metazoa; phylum Chordata; class Mammalia; order Macroscelidea; family Macroscelididae; genus Elephantulus; species Elephantulus edwardii. The sequence goes on from NW_006400011.1 coordinate 1,771,811, forward strand.
CCTCGCCACCCAAAAGTCTGGTGAGGAGCTCGAAACCCAATGCCAGGTCCGCTCGCCATGGTGCCCATGGGCGCTCAGAGACACAGGGGTGAGTCAAGCAATTCAAACAATTGAAGGCGGTGGCCCAAATGGAAACCTGCACTCAATTGTCCCTTAAAGGTTCATTTTCTCTCTTCACACCTTCTGATTCAAATTTAGGGTACCAGACCGTTGCACTGCTATCTCAAAGGCGGTGTGCCTCTTCGGTGGTTCGAATTCGCCAGTGGCTTTGCAGGAAAACAACAACAACAACAACAACAATGGGTAATTTCCTTCCTTGGGAATTATAGTCTCTCGAAAATCACTGGAGGGTCAACTACTCGTAGGTTCTGTAGGTTCTTGATTCTATGGGAGGAAGGTTAGGTTTAGGGGGCACTGAGCTGAGTCCACCTTGCTGTCTCAGCTCTCCAGGTCCCTGGCACTGCCCAGGTCAGATCCAGCCCTCTTTTCCCATCCTGGCTCCCACTCACCGACAGGGTTAGCAGCAGCTTCGCCCACAGGGCGCTGGGTGGTCCGGCGGGGGCCATGGGGTCGCAGGGACGCGGGGCTGCGGCGGCGCTGGACGCGCTTTCCCGGCGACTGCTCTCGGCCGGCTCCGCGCTCACCTACGGAGCCTGTGCGCTCTCCACCGGATGGGCTCCAGAAGACAGCGGTGATCGGCCCCTCCTAGTTGTTTCTCCAATTTTATCACCGCGGGAGCTGCAGGGAAGCTGCCCGAGCCTGCCCTCGCTGCTCGGCCGCAGGGCTCTCGGCTGGATCGGCCCGCCCTCCGCCCGCGCCCACGCCCCTGCGCCCAGAGCGCCTTCTCAGCGCGCCACCCGGGCCTGCCTTTAGGGATCCCTGTCCCAACACGGGCCTTCTGGGTGCCAGCAGCACCCCGTGATCGGATCAGCTGCCCGCCCTTCAGCTCCTAACCAAGATCTTGGAAGTAAAGTCTCCAACTTGAAAATAGGACGTACTTTTATCTCTCCAAGAAGAACTGAAAGGAAACTTGTCTCAAGTAGAGTCAGTAAGTCAACATTTCTGCACTGTTGTTGTTGTTGTTATGTGCCGTCAGTAGCTTGTGACTCATAGCGACCCCATGTACAACAGCCCCAAACCCTGCTCAATCCTGTGCCAATCACACTGCCTCCGACACAACCATCCAGATTACCCCGGTCACTGAATCAATCCACTTCATAAATAAAAGAAATTTTGCTGTATAACCATTTATTTTTAAAATCCAACAGTCAGATTTCTTTTCGATGTGAGCCATCGAAGAATGTGTGGTTCTGGGGTTGAAATTCTTGAGTTCGTGTTTGTATGGTGTTGGTTGATGGAGGATACACTTTCTTTCCCCTCCCCGGCTCTCCCTAGTCTGTAGTACAGAAGGAGGCCCCTGTGTGGCACTAAGGAGTCCTGTGGGCTCAGTGCTTAAAGCACTTGGCTTCTAAACAAAAGCTCCGCAGTTCGCTCATGCCAGTCCCTCCAAGGAAGATTGAAGAGGCAGTCTGCATCCATGAAGAGTTCTAGCAGTGGAAACTCCACGGGGCAGTTCCCTGTCCTAGGAGTCCGAATGCGCACATCAGGTGTGCTTGGTGGTTGTTTTTCGTTGGGAACCATTTGCTGTAACCTAAGTGAGCTCTGGTGGCCTAGTCTGTAGGGGAGTTGGCAGCTAACACAAAGGTGGTGTAGATTCTGGTGACTTGACTCCACCAGGAACTGGGAGTGAGGGTGGGGGTTTGGAAGAAGATGGGGAATCTCCTCCCATAATGCTTTGCAACCTCCCAAACCCTGCTAGAGGTGCAACTGTGAACCAGTTCTGACTCTACTGCAAAGTGATGAGGGAATGAGACCACAATGTACTGGATTAGAAGGAAACTCTGTCTCTACTTATGTTGGTGTTCCTCAAAGTAAAGGTACCAGCTCCAAAATTGGAACACTCAGATAATCCAGATTCATCAGAGAAAACTCCTTGGCCTTCACTCACCCCTCTCAAATCATCCCAATAGACTTCTTATCTCAGTCCTAGAATCTGAAGCTCTCCTGAAATCCATTAGCCTCACAGTTCAGTTCCCTAACCCCATCTCTGAGGCACCCTGTCACCTCTGGGTCTCACCTCCTGGTAAAAAAAACCTCCCACCTAAGAAAAAAAAAAAAAACAAAAAAACCTCCCACCTCTGCCAAAAGCCTTCAAACACCTCCCCCACTGCAAGTCGTCACCTCTCAATTTCCAATTCCTCACCTCCACCCTTGACTCTGGGAATAGTCTTTAGAAATTTCCTTCAACCTCAACTGATTAACCTTTGGAAAGAAGTGGTTTGGGGCTTTTCTGAAAGGAAAGAAAGAAGATTCAGATCCTAGACCCCACCCACTCTCAGCTCATTGCTAGGAAACTAGGAAAGGATGAGGTGTTAAATTCTAGAGCAACAAATTTCATTCAGATACAGAAAATTTTACAAAAGCAAAGATACTTAAGGTAAGACTCAAGACAGGAAATGGACAGGATAGGAAGGAGTTACACAAACTCTGTCTGTCTGTCTCTCTGTCTCTCTGTCTCTCTCTTTCAAACACAGCCAGAATATAATGTAAAGTTTTGGAGAGCCATGTGAGAACGTCCCAGGCTAAGGAAAATGAAAAAGGTTCCTTCAGATTAACTAAGAAAGAACACTTGTGGCAGAGAGTTGAGTGAGAAAAGCAGGCTTATTGTAAACCATGAGGAGGAGCTGAATTTCATCCTGAAAGAAATAGAGAACCATCAATTCAACCTGTAGACAGACAGGGTACCTTTTCGGTGAGTTTGCACTTTCTTAGTGAGACGGAGTGACAGTAACTGCAAAAATGGGCTTCATGAGAACAGAGCGGAGATGGAGAGGTTGGCAAAGGATCACGGCAGGATTTCATTCTGGTATCAAATGGTCACAATGATCGGAGTCCGCTTCAGGATTCCTACCAACAACAACAATGAATCTATTTATGGCTTCATTTGTCTTTTCCCTGGAGCTTTGATGATCTGGTGGGTATGGAGTTACACTGTCAACTCCAAGCCTGGTGATTTGGATCCACCAGCTGCTCTGTCGGAGAAAGATGGGCAACATTCTCCTGTGCAATTTACAGGCCCTGGAAACCTGCTAGAGGCTCGAATAGAATTTGGTTCTGACTTGATGGCAAAGAGAGAGACAGACAGAGAGGAAAAAGAAGATATGGAAGAGGAGGAAGAGGAAGAGAAGGAGGGGGAAGGAGAGGGTGGGAGAGAGAGAGAAAGAGAATGAGAGCTTTCCCTTAAGAGTTGGAGAGTAAATACCTGTATAGTGTTTTTTCTCCTTATTCTTAGGATTCCTAGTTTTTCTACAATTTCATATGTGACTTCAGATTAACCTGATTGTGAGTGAGTGTTCTCCAAGTGACTAAGCTGGCATCTTCCCTGGAGGTGACTGATGTGATAGGGGAAATTGTTAAGGATACTCACTATGTGAGTGGTTCAGAGCTTCCATTTTTACCTTAAGCAGAATAAAAGTTGTATTATGTCATCTATTGCAGAAACACTGGAAGAAGGCATACTGGGGTGTTGGGTTTTTTTTTTCTATTTACATTGCAAAATGCTAAGTGCAGTCTGAACACTGAATAATAACTGAATGCAGTATTAGTAATAGTTTTGGCATTTCCTGCTTTGTTATAGAATGTACTTACCAATTGCACATCTGAAGAGTTCTCACAGTGGAAGCTTCACAAGGCAGTTCTCCTCTGCCCTGCGAGTTCCAATGGTCAAGTCAGGTAACTATAATTATAATATAAATATGACGTAGAGGTAAAGAAATGTTGCTTCTGTGTATCCTGAGTGAAGTCTAATTTACAATGAGTTGGTTGAAAAGTATCTTTCAAACACAGGCAAGCTTGAGCATTTAGAATTTCATGTCTTATATAATATAATTAAGTGAAAATCACATAAAATATAAATAATTTGGCTGAAGTTAAACTATTTAAGTACTCTACTTACCCCCCTCCCCCCAAAAAAAGTATTTGCTGTGAAATCAATTGGAAGTTCTTGCTAAAAGAGTAACGTCCCAGAAATGGGACGGGGAGGACCCTTACTCAACTTTTATTTGTTCTTTTCCTACTTTGTGAAGAAAGAGCAGCAATAATGAAAGTGCAGAAATAGAAAAAGAGTTTAGACTAAAGAACAGGACAGAAGGAATCTGGAGGAATAAGACAGTTTTAGTCAAATCGTGAGTAGCTGATATATGATCAATAAGCGTTCTCCAAACCTATAGAGGCACCTATTTCTTGGAGAGGCTTCCTGACCTCAGAAGGTGTGAGCTGACTCCTGGTTCACTGGGCCCACCTGCCTTCCCAGCTCAGCACCCTCAGGTGCACCAACAGCACAGCTGCTCAGCTCATCCGCTTTACATGTACCGTGATGAGGCAGGTGTGGCCCTCCTCAAGGCGTCTTACAGAATACCACCAGGACAGCTGCCTGATAATTGAAACAAATGTCCTAGCAAGGAAAGAGTAACTTATGAATGCGATCTTTGTTGTTGTTCCTTTATACACATTATTTAATTTGAATGTCATAATTCACTCACTGCCAGAGTTCCAGTCAGAGTAGCCCTCCATCAGGTTTACAAGGCTTTTTTTTTATTCCCAGTCATTCATTGTCGCAGTTTTCTCCCTGCCCACCCCACCCTCCCAGTTCACTCTTCTCTTTGAAAAGTAAAAGAAAAATTCTTTCATTGTTTTACAATCCCTTCCCCCAGGTCCACTCCACTATGCAGCCTTTGCTCTGGACTCCTGTCATGACAATAATACCTAATTATACATCCCTTTTAAACAGTTTTCTCCCTCATCTGTTTCAATGCAGTATACATTATTTATCCCATCTTTCTTAGTCTCCCCCAACCCCGATGTCAGTCCTGTTTTACAACAGTGGCACTATGCAATATTTGTCCTTTTGTGACTGAGTTATTTCACTCAGCATAATGTCCTCCAGGGTCACCCATTTTGAATAACATTGCATGAGTTCCTTGTTTTTCAGTGCAGCGTAGTATTCCATTGTGTGAATATACCACCGCTTCTCTATCCATTAGTTTGTTGATGAGCACTTAGATTGTTTCCAAAAGCAAGTGAAAGATTGAAACAATCTTCCTGTAACACAAAATGAATGTTGTTATGAAATGATTCCTCAGAAGCATATTAGTCATATTTAGCACATACTGCAATGGTGAGAAATGACTAGGGAAAAACAAAATCATTTGCTCTAACAATTGAAAGGAGTACTGTACATACACAAAGGTACTCAAATGACATGTGCCTTCACATTCCTAGAAACTAATACCTCTTACAATGTCCACTTCCTCTTTTCTTTAATCCACTGGAGACTAAGGTGCGCCTGATACAGGCCATGGTCTTTGCAATCGCTTGTTATGCATCAGAGAGTTGGAAAATGACTAGGGAGGACAGAAGGAGAGTGGATGCTTTTGAGCTGTGGTGCTGGAGAAGAGTACTGAATGTACCATGGACTGCCAGGAAAACAAACAGATTCATCTTGGAAAGGATTAAACCAAGCTACTCCTTGGAGGCAAGGATTCTGGGGCTTCGTCTGACATACTTTGGACATGTTGCCAGGAGGGACAGGTCCTTGGAGAGGGACATCATGCTTGGGAGGGTGGAGGGACGGCGCAGGAGGGGAAGACCCTCTATGAGATGGATTGATTTGATGACTGGGGTAATCGGGATGGGTGTGTCAAAGGCAGTGCGGTTGGTGCAGGATAGAGCAGGGTTTAGGGCTGTTGTGCATAGGTTCGCTATGAGTCGCATAACAACAACAACAACAACTATCTCTTTTAGAGGCAGTTTCTCTCTCTTCCTTGGAAACGGTTCCAATAGATTCTCTCACCCCAGCCTCTATTTTCCTCCATGGCTGACTCATCTGGTAACTCTTTTCTGAACTCCCAGGAGAGGACTCTTGTCTTCCTTGTACCTCCTTTCCCAAACTGTGACTTGAGGACTGTCCTTCACTAATGTCCCAAGATACACTGAGGACAATCTTGAAATTTCATAAATTTGGAAAGATTATTGGAGATAATAGACGGAATATTCAAGTCAAGAATAAGCTACAAACACTGGCTTTCCAGGACAAGATCCATCCCAGAATCCCTGTCTGCCTCATTCCTCTACTGCCCAAATAATGGGAGGTTTCCCATCAGTCTCATTACTCAGTGATTTGAGAGTAGTTACAATGCTTTTACCTCCCTCCTGACCTTCTAAGGAGGGTGGAGCAATTTGTCTCCCCAGGTGCAAAGAACCTCCACAAAGAAGACAGAGCCCTATTGTGAGAGTGGCTTCCTCCAAGAGTAACCCAACGGATTGGTTTAACAAGGCCTTGGTGGAGGATGCAGGATTGCTCTTCCGCATCTTGAGGTCACCCGCAATCTTTCACTTAGGTTTCCTTCAAAGCGAAATCCTCTTCCCACGGATGAGATTGCTGTTTCCCTGACCAGTCTCATGCCTCCGGGAGCTCACTGTGTGCTCTGTCTGTTCAAAGGGAATTACTCAAGCACTAAGGTCTGCAGGTGTGAGCGGGCTGGGTTCCAGATCGCCTGTGTCACCTACCTCATTGTCATTCTCTGATTCACTGTCCCATGAGCCTTCTCTTTTCCCAGAAGTTCAGGAAACTCTCCCCGCCCTCAACATGAGTCTGGGGGAGTGGCACCTCAATTCCTATCAACTAACTCAGCAATACAGAAGCAGCTTCTCTCACCAGTCCTCCAAGGACTGCACATTTTTCAGTTCAATATTCATGAAGTAGGAGTGGCATCCACTTCGTAAACAACATACCTCCAGAAACTCTATGAACTTTGATAAATGTTGGAAGCTGTAGAGGGGCTTCAAGTCTTTTGTTCGTAGGGTTGCTATGAGTCGTGCTTAACTCAAAGGCACTCAACAACAACAACAATTCATGAATGCATTATTAATGATTTATTATTTTACAAGAAAGGAGTGTGTCCGAGGTGCATCCTATCTCCATACCTTTTCAATCTATATGCAGAACAGATCATTCAGGAGGCTGGACTCTATGAGGAAGAATGTGGCATCAGGATTGGAGGAAGACTCTTCCATAACCTATGATAGACACAACTTTGCTTGCTGAAACTGAAGAGCACCTGAAGCGCTCACTGCAGAAAGTCAAGGACTGTAGTCTTCAGTATGGATTGTATCTCAACATCTAGAAGACAAAGATTCTCACCACTGGGCCAATTGACAGCACCATGGTAGATGGAGAAGAGATTGAGATCGTTAATAATTTCTGCTTGCTTGGCTCCACAATCAACACTCTTGACACCTGCAGTCAGGAAATCAAAAGATGAATTGCATTGGGGAAAATCTGCTGTCAGGGACCTCCTTAGGGTTCTGAAGAGAAATGATGTAAGTCTGGAGACTAAGGTGTGCCTGATCCAGGCCATGGTCTTTACAATTACTTGCTATGCATCAGAGAGCCAGACAATGACTAAAGATGCTAGAAGAAGAATCAATATCTTTGAACTATGGTGCTGGAGAAGAGTACTGAATATACATACCATGGACTGCTAAGACAACAAACAGGTTTGTCCTGGAGAGGGTGAAACCAGGTTGTTCCTTGGAAGTAAGGATTTTGAAGCTCTGTCTGACATACTTTGGGCATGTCTCCAGGAAGGACCAGTCCTTTGAGAGGGACATCATACATGGAAGGATGGAGGGACAGTGCAAAAGAGGAAGGCTTTGGATGAGATGGATTGATTCAATGACTGGGAGTGATGAGCGTAAGTATGTCAGAGACAATAAAATTGGCTCAAGATAGAGCCCAGTTCAGAGCTGTTGTACATAGGGTCACTATGAATCTTAAGTAATTTGAAAACGTATAACAACAGAGACTCTTTGCTTTATTTACCCAGAGAAACTGTACACAGCATCATATACCCCTAAACCTAAATCCCAAACCACTGTCACTGAGTCAATTCTGACTCATGACTACCCTATAGGACAAAGAAGAATGTCCACAGAGGGTTTCTAAGGCTGTAATCCTTATGAATGCCGACTGCTTCCCTCTCCTATCACTGGTAGGCCAACTGGTGACCTTTGGGTGAGCAGACAGGTGCCTTAACCATAGAGCCAACAGGACTCTTCTGTTACTTCGTGGTGATGTTGTTATTATTCTGCGCCATAGAGTCTACTGCTCGCGAAGAAGATAAAATCTGTGGCTATTGACTTTTTAGAATGCTGTTGTTCTTTGGTGTTCTGTGACCCCACCTTGCTGTATGGGGACTGTCTAAGGTGCATAGAACTTTCCTGCTCCCCCTTCCTCTTACCCAGGGTTGTTCTGGACCTTCTCTCCTTTGGGACCTTCTGCTGTGGGGAATCACTCCTTGTCAATGTATGTGTTACTGTGGTACCAAGTCTTAACGAACTCATAGCTGATCTGCCAGGGGGGTTGCAGAGTCTGAAAATGACATGAATGGAGATTGCGCATCCTTCTCCTGCAGAACAGCTGGTGAATTTGAACCACATGACCTTGAGATTGCAGTTCAGCTTCTTACCACTAGGTCTTCAGTGTCAAGGCATGTTGTTGTTGTTTTGTACCACTGATTCAGAACTGACCCATAACTGACCCTCCAGCAGGTTTTCAGAGGCATCTAATTGCACGGGAGGAGACTGCCCATCCTTCTTCCATGGAGCAGCTGGTGACCACCAGTGATATGCCTTTGGGATTGCAATGCAGCTTCTTTCCACTAGACTGTTAGCGCTCCCTGAGTATTAGCATAGGCTCTGATAAAGAACAGCATACTCGGCAACATTATCTCACTCTCTCGGACATATTCCTTAACCTGATCAAATTCCCTCAACTCTATTTTCTCACTATACCTCTTCCCATAGGCCCATGCATAGTGTGATACTTGAGTATTACGAGATCTAGTAGAGTAGATAGCCTTTTTACTACTGTTGCCTTTCTTATTAGACTAGCTCAAATTTTTATTTTGCTTTTTGAACAAAAAATCATGATAATCTTCTAAGTATCATAATGTCAACCTTATCTCAAAGTTTTATAACTATCAGTTAATTTAAGCTCGTATTTGGTGCATGGAGAGCTCTGGTGGCCTAGTGATAAGAAACTATGCTTCAATCCCAAATGCCCCCAGTTCAAATCCACCAGCTACTCTGTAGAAGGATGGACAATCTCCTTCCTTATGATTTACTGCCTCTTGAAAATCCATTGAAGGGTCAGCTATGGATCTGTTCTGACTCAATGGCACACAACAACATTTTTTTGCATAATATATGCATACATTGTATGCAAATTCTTCTAAATAATAGTATACTTAAAATCTTGTATATGTGTATGTGTGTGAGTGCGTGTGTGTATTTGATTGTTCACAAGGCTTACCATAATAAATTCTAGGACAATGAAAATATTTGGATCATTTCCTAAAGAACGGAACAGGATTTAACTTGAAGAGATAGCTTCATTTTCTATCATTATGCTTGCACTTGCTATGTCTCCCAAGAATAACATTAAAAGGTTAAACTCTGCCAATGTGTTTTGAATTTAAACAGAAAACAGAAACAAAACAAGACAAAGTGCTATTAGTTTCAACCACTTTGGGTTTGTTTGGCAGGTTACATTACCTCCATGATGACTTGTGAGAGAAAGGATTCTAAAACAACCAAATCTTTTGCCAGTGAGTTGATTCTGACTCCTAGGAACCTTATGGGACAGAGCAGAATGACCCCACAGGGTTTCTAGGCTGTAATCTTATGGAAAAGGAGCTGCAGGAAGGTGTGCTGCTAGCTCACAGGTTATATATCTGTAGTAGTTCAAATCCACCAACTCTTTCCTGGGAGAAATACAGTCATTCTCCTCCCTTTTCAATTCACAGCCTCTGAAATCTTAAGAGTCATTCTGAGCTCTGGTGACCTTGTGGCAAGAAGCTGCACTGCAACCCCAGAGGTCTGGTTCAAATCCACCAGATGCTCTGCTGGAGGAGAGACAATCTCCTCCTGTACCAGTCAGATCCGATCTGATGGTACACAAACAACCACAAAATAATAAAATTAAGAAAAAGAAGAGTCATTTTGAGTCAGAACTGATTCGACAGCAGTGAGTTTTGAATTTAATCTTTACAGGAGCAGAATGCCAAGTCTTTCTTTTGCAAAGTGGCCAGTAGGTTCACACTGCTGGCCTTACATTTAACAGCCAAGTCCTTTCTCACTGCACCACCAGAGCTCCACAAAGAAGTAACGGGCATCTAAGATTCTGGTGCTTTGCTTAATCTCTTTAGAACTCAGCTCTAAGGTATTTTTAGGTAAGTCATATAACTCCTCTTTGAGAAAATATTTCTCCAAGAAAATGAAGAAGACTATACTTAATTGTCACTTTCAGTTAAAACTTTCTGAATCTATGATAATGATATAGAAATGACAATATTAATACAACATTGATTTCTAAACTGTCTCTAAGTTGCAGGGACAGTATTACAAATGGCTATGGGATGTGGGACGAAGACCATGGCCTGAATTAGGGGCATGGGGGGAATCTGTATATTTATTTTAAACCAATTGGATATGATAAAGTTGGCTTTGTCATTAGTTAGCTTTGAGAGCGGGGATCCACGCCCAAATAGTTTGCTATGGAAGACTATACAAAACTGGAATAACACATACAAGCCTTTTTTTACTTATTTTATATTACAAGTAAACAACATTATTATCATTGAAATGTGAATTTCATATGCTGCAGTATTACTGGTATGATAAAGATTATTAGTAAGGATGAGAGGACAACGCTAAGAAGTTCTTTCAGATTTCCACTTTTGTCAATCCAACTGTAACTCAGGGTTGAAGGAAGTAGACTGAGTCCCATCACACATGTGGACGATCACTGGAATTCTGCCCAAACTTTCTAGTTATTCTGCTTTTCTGATCTGTTCCTTCCCTTTTTATTAGCCCAGTTCAGCGACTATTTCTTTTCTTTGGTGTTCTCTGCCGTCTTCTAGGCTACATTGTCCCAGACAGAAAATATAACTCCTAGTTCTTAATTCCCACAGAAAATCCGTACACATAAGCGCTTTGTGAATATCATACTATCAAGTCAGAACTGATTCCGAATCGACCCTCAGAGGCAGTAAATTGCATGGGAGGAAATTGCTAATTTCCCTCCCACAGAGCGACTTGTGCATTTGAATCCCATGTCTTTAGATTAGCAACACAATTCTATACCATCAATCTCAGAGGCATATTGTTTGGAGAAGGATATGATGCTAGGTGTGGAGGGTCAGTGCAGGAGAGGAAGACCCTCAACCAGGTGGATTGACACAGTGACTGCCTCAATGGGCTTGAGTGTGTCAGGAAGTGTGAAGATGGCACAAGATAGGACAAGTTTCCGATTTTTTTGTTCTTAGGGTCACTGTGAGTCATACTCAACTCAACAGCACCTAACAACAACTCGCCATCAAAGCTGGCCTCAACTATGAAGAGATTGATATTTCCTTTCAATAAAGACAGTGCCTCTAACAGGAGAAATAAAGAGCCGCTTTGTGGGCTGCTAAACAATTTAATGGGTTCAGAGTTGTACTTATTATGCAACCATTGTTTGAACTATTTCATTTGGCATCTCTAGAAAATTGATTCTTAGAGTCTAGACAGTGCGTGAAAATTCACTGATAGCAAATCCTAATTGTGTTCCGTTTTAAGACTGAAAACACGAGTGCATTAAATAATAAAAATATGGAGTGATGCAATCTTCTTTTCTTATTTCAGTTCAATAATTTATGTTGGACATATTCTGTGAGACTTTTACAACTCAAGGCTGAAATAATAAGAATTTTTTTCCCACCTATAGAAAGCCAAAAGGTTAGCAACTTTTTTCCCTCTTTGTATTTTCTTTATATATCTCCTGATTATATAGATAACAATGTTCTCTGTACACTTGTGTCTTAATTGTCTAGTGCTACCATAACAGAAATACCACAAGGGGCATTTACTTTCTTATGTATTAAGGGGGTTGTTGATTTTAGGCACCATCAAGTCCACTATAACCCTTTGAATAACTAATTGAAACCTAATTCTCTCCTACGCCATCCTCGTTATTTCTTCCATGCCTGTGCTCGTTGTTGCAGTCGCTATGTCAATTGTTCTAATGAAGGATTTTCCTCTCTTTGGCTGACCTTCCATTTTCCCAGCATGATGTCTTTTTTCCAAGGATCTGTGTCTCCTGTCAACACGTCCAAAGTATATGAGATGACGTTTCACTGTCTTTGTCTCCAAGGAGCACCCTGGCTGTACTCCCTCCAAAATAGGTCTGTTTGTTCTTTTGGCAGTCCATAACGTATTTAATACTCTTTGCCAATACCACAATTTAAAAGCATAGATTCTTTGGTCTTCCTTATGCCTTGTCCAACTTCCATATGCATATGAAGCAACTGGACCATGGCTTAGATCAGGTCTATTTTAGCCTTGCAAATTACATCCTCACTCTTTTTTAGGACATTTAGAAGTGCTTGACAGAAGATGTCCCTAATGATTTCTTGACGATTACTATTGAGGTGTTGACTGTTGATCCAAGCAAAATTGAATCACTGACAACTTCATTTCTTTCTTTTTCTATCACTATGTTTTGGAAGCAAGAGTGACATCCACCTCCTAAATAACATGCCTCCAGAAATGCTATGAACTTTGATAAATGTCGGCAGTTGTAGAGGGGTATCAACTCTTTTGTTCATAGGGTCGTTGTGAGTCGTGCTCTACTCGAAGGCAATCAACAACAACAACATCACAATGTTGCCTGTAGGCCCAGTGGTGAGGATTTTTGTTTTCTTGATGTTGAGATGTAATCTATATTGAAGTCTTTGCTCTCCTTCAATGAGAATTTCAAGTCTTCTTCACTTTCTGCAAGCAAAGCTGTGTCATTTGCATGACATGGGTCTTCCTTCTTCCAATCCTGATGCTGCGTTTTTCTTCATAGAATGATCCAGTTTCTCTAATAATTTTTTAGGTATACAGGTTGAATAGGTATGGAGAAAGGAGACAACCCTAACGCACATCTTTATTGATCTTAAACCATGTAGTATCCCCTTGTTATGTTTAAACAAGTGCTTCTTGATGTACGTACAAGTTTCACATGAGCACAATTAAGTATTCCATGATTCCCATTCTTCTTGGTGTTATCCAACAATTATTAGGACCCACCTAGTCCAAAGCCTTTGCGGTCAGAGAACTGGCTGGAGGGGAAAGCTTTCTCTCTCTGCTAGGCCTGCTTCTGGTTCATGCACACATAGCTTGGCAGCTTTCCTCCACTTCTGCTTCTCTCACTGCTTTGTTTAATCTCTTCTTAAAATCTCCAAATAGATTGGCCCAAGACACACCCAAGAATAATCCTATCTCATTAACTTATTAACCAACAAAGAGAACACATTCCCAAACGAGATTATAACTTCAGGCATAGAGGCTCAGAGTCACAACACACACCCTCCACCACAACCTCTCTTTCTTAGGTCACTCGGAGTTCCTAGCCATTACCGTCATCCAGTGAGTGTCAGTGTCACTTGTTATGACATAATTTCCCCATGGCAGCTAACGCAGCTCAACAGCTGCCCTCTTCTGGTTGGAGTCATCAGTTATACCTGGTGCTGACCAGTCTAGTCCTTTTTGTCTCTGGAGAGTTTAGAATCCTGATTTAGTTTTGGAGTATCTCTCTCTCATCACCATCAAGTAGGAACAGACTCATAGCTGACCCTCCGGGATAAATCACTCAGGAAAAGATTGCCCATTTTTCCTCTCTTTGGAGCAGCTGGTGGATTCGAATTGCCTGTCTTGGTTGGTCAGTACAGTTCCCTACCAACCAGGCCATATAAATTGCATGTATCTTTCTGGCTAACAATACAACATTTATATTTACGTGGCAAAATTTCATTGAAATGAGTGTTAGACTCTGTAAAAAGTAACTATGCATTATATTGAACTTTATTCACATGATTAGATTTTAAGACAGATATTATTATCTCCATTGTATAGACAACTCTTCATAGTCAAGAAGATTCAACATTAACATGAAGCTTTTGCAATATTATTGAAATTCCTAGGCTAACTCTGCAATGTAGACCTCTTTTAAGGTGAATATATAACAAGCAGAAATCTTTCTGTTTCCACTTTTGAAAATAATATTTTAATGAAGCTGCAGAAGGTAAAGGACTTTAGCCTTCAATATTGAGGCTCTATATCAAGAAGACAAAGATTGTCACCATTAGGCCAATTGGTAGCATCAGCATGGATGGTGAAGAGATTGAGACTGTTCACAGCTTTAGTTTGTTTGGCTCCACAGTCAACACTATTGGCACCAGTAGCGGACAAATTAAAAGACATATTGCAATGGGAAAGTCTGCTCTTAGGGACCTCTCCAAAGTACTGAGAAGCAATGGTGTCACTCTGGAGACTAAGGTGTGCCTGATACAGGCCATGTCTTTGCAATCACTTGCTATGTATGTGAGAGCTGATCAATGACCAGGGAGGATAGAAGGAGAATTGATTCCTTTAAGCTGTGGTATTGGAGAAAAGTATTGGATTTACAATGGACTGCTAAGAGAATGAACGGGTTCATCCTGGAGAAGGTTAAACCAGACTGTTCCTTGGAAGTGAGGATTCTGAAGCTTCATCTGATATACTTTGGACATTTGGCAAGGAAGGACCAATCCTTGGAGAAGGACATCAGGCATGGGAGGGTGGAAGGCCAGTGCAGGAGAGGAAGACCCTCTATGATGTGGATTGATTCAGTGATTGGGGTAATGGGGGGTAGGTGTGTTGGAGACAGTGAAATTAGCATAGGATAGAGCAAGGTTTAGGGCTGTTGTACATAGGGTTGCTATGAGTTGCAGGTGACTCAACAGCACATAACAAAAACAACAACATTATTATCAAGGATTTAAAAATCTTACTTCTGTGATTGAGGTTTAGTATCAGTATAGCATGCTCACTCATTGCTGTAGAGTGGAAACCAACTCCTAACTGACTCTCCGGCAGATTTTCAGTAGGCCATAAATTGAAAGGAGATCACCCATCATTCTCCCACAGAGCACGAGGTAGATTTGAACAGCTAGTCATGGCCCTTGGTTAGTAGTCTAACTCCCTAGAGACTATACCTCCAGAGCTGAGGGCAAGTACTTTCAGAGAACTGTAACTGTCAATTTTTAACTTATTCAAATAACTTAACATTCAAATGGGCTATTTCTTAGGTCTCCCTCATAAACCTCTGAGAATATTTGGATAAATTAGCTGAAAATGGAATTTCACATACTGGCATTTGTGTGTAGAGAGGTTTTCAGGAAGTTCCCAGGACCAGCAGTTTCCACATCTTCTGGGAACATGTTAGACATGTAAATTCTCAGGCCCCATCCCAGCTCTGAAGAAGCAGAATCTTAAGGGTGGGGCCAGTCTATCTGTGTTTAAACAAGCCTTCCGGGTGATTCAGTTTCAGATTTTTGTCTAAGAAACACTAGCATAAATATTAGGGATATTACTGGCTGTTATAGTCTTGAGGGTCAGAGTAAGTCACTAGATAAAAGCCAAATGTATAAATGAACTAATAACATTGAATTTGAGGGGAACAAATGTCACATGGATCTTGACAAAAAGCAGAGAGTACCAGAAAAAATGTCTATCTGTGTCTCATTGACTATGCAAAGGCATCTGACTGTGTTGGATCATAACAAATTGTTGCTAACCTTGAGGAAAATGGGAATCCCAGAGCACTTGATCATGCTTATATGAAACCTATACTTGAACAAAGAAACAGCCCTCAGAACAGAGCAGGGAAACACTACATGGTTCAAAATCAGGAAAAGAGTGTGTCAGGAATGCATCCTGTCTCCATACCTTTTCAAGCCATATGCAGAACAGATAAAGAAGACTCATCAAAAACCTGCATTATGCAGATGACACCATCTTGCTTGCTGAAAATGAAGAGGACCTGAAACACTTGCTGCAGATCAAGAACTATAGTCTTCCGTATGGATTGAAGTTCAACATCAAGAAGACAAAGATTCTCACCACTGGCCCACCTGGCAGCACCATGATACATGGAGAAGAGATTGAGATTGTTAATAATCACTGCTTTCTCAGCTCCACAATCAACACTCTTGGCATGAACAGTCAGGAAATCAAAAAACAAATGGCATTAGGAAAATCTATTGTCAGGAACCTGTCCAATGTTCTGAAAGCAATGATGTCAGTGTAGAGACTCTGGTGTGCCTGATCAAGGCCATGGTCTTCACAATTACTTGCTATGCATCAGAGAGCTGGATAATGACTAAGAATGATAGAAGAATCAATGCCTTCTAGTTGTGATGCTGGAGAATAGTCTTGAACATACATTGGACTGCCAAGAAAACAAATAGGTCTGTCTCAGAAAAGGTGAAACAAAGTTTCTCCTTGGAGTCTAGGATTTTGAAGCCCTGTCTCACATACTTCGAGCAAGTATCCAGGAGAGACCGACTGCTCCTTGGAGAAGGATATCATGCTCAGAAGGGTGAAGGGACAGCAGAAGAGAGGAAGATTCCAGATGAAATGGATTGATGCAGTAACTGGGGCAATGGGGTTTGATATGTTGGAATCAGTGAGACTGGCTCAGAACAGGGCATTCTTTAGAGCTGTTGTACACAGGATTACTATGGGTCACAGGCAACTCGATGGTACACAACAATAACTCTATTATAACTATTAAAATTTTGAGAAAGTGGTAATTGTTAGTTGGTAGTAATTGGTAGTAATTGTTAGAAATTTTTTTTATTTATCATGATACTCTTTTTTAAGAAGTCTTCTAACCTCTTGACATGAACCATGAGACACATCATAAAAGCGTAGCTAAGCTTCTTGCAGATTTCTGCATCGATCTTGAATATTGTATTTGGTTTTGGTATGTGCTGTCAAGTAAGACTCATGGCCTCCCAACATGAGAGAGAATTGCCTCATATATTTTTCTAGGCTCTAATTTTTATAAAAGCAAATTGTCAAGTCTACTCTTGCTCTGTGCTGCTGTTGGATTTGAACTGTTAACATTTGGATTACACAGCTGAGCAACCATCCCAGGAACTTCAGGGTTTCTTGTTTTTATTGTTAGGTGTCATTGAGTGGAGTACAACTCATAGCCACTTATGAACACTATGAACAAAAGATCTGAATTCCATCCTATCCTGTGCCATCCTCACACTTCCTGACACACAAGAGCACATTGTGGCAGTCACTGCAGCAATCCATGATGGAGGCTCTTCCTCTCCTTCACTGACCCTCCACCCTTCCCAGCATCATGTCCTTCTTAAGGAATAACCTCTCTTAGCAACATACCCAGAGTATGTGAGGCAAAGCCTCCTCATTCTTGCCTCTAAAGAGCACTCTGGCTGCACCTTCTCCAAGACATATTTGTTTGTTCTTTTGGCAGACCATGCGATGTTCAGTTCTGTTCTCCAACACCACAGCTCAAAGGCATTAATTCCTCTGTCATCCTTATTCACTGTCCAGTTCTCAGATGCATAGCAAGTGATCAAAAAGCCTATGGCCTGAATCAGATGCACCTTAGTCTTCAAACTGACATCATTACTCTTCAATGGAGAAGTTCATAACTGAAGATTTTCTCAGTGCAATGTGCACCCATATTTCCTGACTGCTGGTACCAAAGGTGTTAATTATACATCCAAGAGAGATGAAGTTGTCTACAGATTAGATCTCTTCTCCATCCCAGTGGTAAGAATCTTTGTTTTCTTGACATTGAGATGCAATCCATACCAAAGGCTGCATTTCTTGATCCTCTGCAACAAGTGCTTCACGTCCTCCTCACTTTCAGCAAGCAAGGTTGTGTCATCTGCAAAATGAATGTTACTGATGAGTCTCCCTCCAATCCTAATGCCGCATTCCTCTTCAGAGCCCAGCTTCTTGAATAATTTGCTCAGCATACAGATTAAATAGGTATGGAGACAGAAGACAACCCTGACACACTCTCTTATTAATTTTAAACCGTGTATTGCTCCTCTGCTCCATTTGTGCAACAGCCTTCTGGTCCAGGTCTAGGTTTCACATGAGCACAATCAAGTGTTCTGAGACTCCCATTCTTCTCAATGTCAGCAACAACTTGTTATAATTCACACAGTTAAATGTCTTTGAATAGTCTATAAAGCACATATAGACATTCTTCTGGTATTCTTTATGTTCAGCAAGGATGTTCCTGGTACCAGGGCCTCTTCTAAATCCTTCTTGGACTTCTGGCAGCTCCCTTTCTATATAATATTCCAGCCATTTTTAGTATTACAGCACATTTTGGAATACTTCAGCAGTATTTTGCTTGCATGTGATATCAATGATATTATTTGATAGTCTCCACATTCAGTTGGATCACCTTTCTTGGGAATGGGAACAAATATGGACTTGTTCCAATCTGTTGGCCAGGAAACTGTCCTCCAGATTTCCTGACTTATTGATTCCAAAATTCATCCTGCTCCAAAACCTCATTTTTAACGGTATTGCTATCCCTCCAGTTTTCAGTCCTCTCATTCTTTTCCCTTTTTATCTCTTTTCATCAGTAATCAGTTTTGCTGATTAACTTTTATTCTGATTAATTGCAACAAATAACCTTACATACATGGTCTTCCAAGGCCAAGGTTCACAAGTCTATGACCTGGCTCATCTTCACCTCTTGATCAGAAATCCTGCAATCATTAATCTATTAAAGTCATGGAACTTTACTAATTAATGCATTTAAACTCCTTGGCACACTTCGACCAGAGCTGGACAATAACTACAGATGACAAAAGAGATGATACTTTTGAATTTTGGTATTGGACAGGAGTGTGGAACATCCCACAAACTTCCAAAGAACAAACAAATATGTCTTGGAGAAGGTGCAGACAGGTGAGGAGATGATGAGGCTTCATCTCCTATATTTTTGGAGATGTTGCTAGGAGAGTTTATTCTTTGTAGAAGGAAGTCATTGTTGTGAAGGTGAAATCATGGTGAAGGTGAGTAAGACCCTCAACCAGGTGGGTTGACACAATCACAGCCACAATTGGCTCTAGTGTGTCAGGAAGTGTGCGGATGGCACAGGATAGGACAGTTTTCAGACCTGTTGTTCTTAGGGTCACTATGAGTCATACTAGACTCAACAAGATCTAACAACAACAACAACAACAACAACAACAACAAACTATGTGTATTGGGGGGAAAATGTAGCTAGCACAAACTCTATTACTATAACTTTTTATCTACGTTGAAGTTTTCAGGGGGGCACAAGGGCAAACGCACTGAGTTAAATAATATTTCCTTTGTCTCAGCATCATTTAACACAAGGGGAATATCAATGAGATTTCTCCTTTGAGAATCACAAAATACAGACTTCAGAACACATTTAATGGCTCTCTAAAGTAGAGAATGTGCCCCAAAGCTGTGAAACAGTAACATTTCTCTATAAAAGATAGTTTTAATAAAATCAAAGTGCTCTACCTCTCTTTTGAATGTCTCTATCAATGAAGGAACGTGTTCCTTGTTTTTTCCTTTTAGCACTATATTGACTTTATATTAAGAATAAATACTGTATCTTTTAGTTTCAAATGCCGCTGAGTACTGATGTGTTTATTCGCTTACTTAATACAATGTTAATCAAGTAATTAAGGTTGTCACTGCTGACTGCTAGAGGGAGAAGCAGGTGGAGAAAGCTGCCTAGAAGACCAGAATTACTTTTTTCTTTTAGAATTTCGGTCTTGTCTTCAGAATGACAAATGTGGGCTTGGGAAATACGAAACAATTAAAAAAAGAAGTACTTTCCAAAAATAGAACTTTTGACTGACTTATTCGACATCTGCTTCTTACATGTCAGAGAATAATAGGACAGGGCTCAGTCTTACATGCTACAACATCTTCGTAAGATATTTTGGGAGCAGTGATGGTGTGCCTTTCCAAAGTGCTAAAGAGCAAAGATGTCAATGTAAAGCTCAGGTGTATCTGACTGAAGCCACGACCTTCTCAATTACTTCTGATGCATCTGAGAGTTGGGCAATGAATAGTGACATGAGAAGAATCCAAGACTTTGATTTGTAGTGTTAAAGGAGAGGTCTGAAAGCCCCACGAACCGCCAAAAGAACAAAGAAATCTGTCTTGGAGGAAGTGCAACCAACGTGCTCCTTGGAGGCTAAGATTGGGAAACTTCATCTCATCTTTTGGGCATTTTGTTAAGAAGAGGCCAGTCCTTGGAAAAAGACATCATTCAGGGAATGGTGGAGCTCCGAGAAAGAGGAAGACAAAACAGATTGACATGTTGTTGCTGTTGCTGTTGTTCTTGTTGTTGTTGTGTACCAGAGTCAGAACCGACCTGACCCTCCAGCTGGCTTTCAGAGGCAGTTAATCGCACAGGAGGACAGTGCCCATCCTTCTTCCGCAGAGCACCTGGTGGCCTCGAACCACCCATGTGTCTTTGGGATTGCTTCGCAGCTTTTGCCACTAGGCCCCCCAGAGCTCCGTCTATTGACACAGTGACTGTAACAATAGGCTCGAGCACTTTAGCCATCTTAGGGATGGTGCAGAATAGGGCAAGGCTCAGATCTGTTGTTCATCAGGTCATTGTGAGTCCTGGTCCCCTCGATGACACCTACAACAACAACAAAGATGGTGCAGTTGGTACAGAGTGTGGCAGTTCGAATCCACAGGTGGAAGATGAACCGCATCTTCCCATGTGATTCAATGCCTCCCAAAAACCTGCTGGAAGGTCAGTTATGAGTTAGTTCCAAATAGATGGCAAGGAGTTTAGGTGCCTTATTTTTCAGTGCACAGGATAATATAGTCATCACCTTCAAATTCCACATCTTCCAATTCTGTGTTTCTCTCTGTCGTCTCCATCTCTCTCAGCACACACACGAGCACAGTGTGGACTTACTTCAGTGTTCCTTCCTTGTAAGCTCTCAGACTTGTGCTCCTTTCCTTGACTTTGTGTTTTCTCCGTTTATTTTTAGGGAGGGTAGATTTACAACGGTTTATAACTAATTTAGTGTGGCATACCTCTAAGAATCATTTCTTGAATTCCTAACCTAATGCTTAGTTATTTTTTCCTTAGGAAGTTGCTGAGTAATCCTAGAGAGAAAGAAGTATTATTACTGGGGTTGGAACATGGAACCATGACTATCATAAATATAATTTTGCTGTTAGTCAATGAGGCTCTTGTCAAGATTAAAAAAAAAAAAGACTCTTTAGGAAATCTACAGGTGAGTGTTGGTCAAATACCTAATCTATATGTGAATTAACTTGATCATCCAACAAACATATTGCATAAATGAAGAGAAATTATAGTGTGATGAAACTGATATAGGAAGAACCAAGTAAGTGCAAAAATTGGTGGCAGAAAAAATCCAAACCCCAGAACCCATGTAGGATCTGTCTGTGCCAAGAGAAAAGTATTCCAAAACCCAATAACTTCATTTTTTAAACTAAGTTGCTATGTGCTGTCAAGTTGCCTGTAACCCATAGCAGCCCTATCTATGTACAGTAGCTATGAACCCTGCCCTGTCCTGAGCCAGTATCACTGGCACTCACACACCAACCCTCATTGCCCCCGTTACTGTGTCAATCCTTGTCATCTGGGGTCTTTCTCTCCCATGCTGTCCACCCTTTTTCCAAGCATGATGTCCTTCTTCAAGGACTGATCTCTCCTGGCCATGTGCCCAAAGTAGGTGAGATGGAGATTCAAAATCTAACCTCCAAGGAGAACTTGGTTTCACCCTCTCCAAAAGAGACCTATTTGTTTTCTTGTTAGTCTATAGTATGTTCAAGACTCTTCTCCACCATCACAACTCAAAAGCATTGATTCTTCTTTCATTCTTAGTCATTATCCAGCTCTCTAATGTATAGCAAGTAATTGCAAAGACCATGGCCTGGATTAAGCATGCCTTAGTTGCTAGACTGACATCATTGCTTGTCAGTACTGTGGAGAGGTCGCTGACAGCAGATTATTTTCCCAATTTAATTTGTCTTTTGATTTCCTGACTGCTGGTGTTAAGAGTGTTGTTTGTGGAGCCAAGCAAGCTGTTAACAACCTCAATCTCTTCTCCCTCTATCGTGGTGCTGCCAATTAGCCCAGTGGTGAGAATCTTGGTCTTCTTGATGTTGAGCTTCAATTCATATTGAAGACTACAGTCCTTGATGTTCTGCAGCAAGTGCTTCAGGTCTTCTTTAGTTTCAGCAAGCAAGGTCGTGTCATTGGCATAACGTAGGTTGTTGGTGAGTCTTCCTCCAATCCTGATGCCACATTTCTCCTGCAAATATTTGATGTTCTATACATTTGCTGTCTGCATAAAATGCATAATTTAACATGCATCATGCATCTACAATGAAAAGATAAATGAAGGGCCAGTAACACATGCCTGCTTCACACTTATCGACGCTCTAGTTGTCTAACATTTCATAATTACCACAATGGTAAAGAAAAAAAAATCTTATCCAACGATTTTCTGCAATAACCCTGGCAGTGATGATTAAGCTTATGTGTTTACTAGGTGGGCCTTGGTTCTCAGGGTTTTAACATTTACAAAATGATATTATTGTTGTTGTTGTTGTTGTTGTTGTGTGCAGTCAAGTATGACTCATAGCAATGCTATGAACAACAGATCTGAACCCTGTCCTGTCTTGTGTCATCCTCACCATCTCCGGCACATTTAAGCCCATTGCTGCAGTCACTATCTCAATTCATCTCATTGAGGGTCTTCTTCTCTTTTGTTGACCCTCCATCTTTCCAAGCATGATATCCCTTTCCAAGGAATAGCCTTTCCTAGCAATATGCTCAATATATGTAAGACAAAGTTTCACCATCCTTGCCTCCAAGGAGAACTCTGGCAACTTCTTCTAAGACATGCTGCTGTTGTTGTTGATTGTCGTTGAGTGACCATGATTCATAGCGACCCTATGAACAAAAGACCTGAAGCCTTTCATTAACTATTGTCCCCTATCAAAGTTCATAGAGTTTCCAGAGGCACATTGTTTAGGAAGTGAATGTCACTCCTGCTTCTAAACTTGTCTTAAACTAGAAGCTCCACCACATGCTGTCGACCATGGGTAACTGTTATGGCATTTGACACCCCAATGGCACATGGTTCAGGATCACAGCCACCCTAGGTTACCTCAGTATAGCATATTGACAGAAGACTGTTCCACCACTTAGAAGAATGTTCCTCCAAAATATAAAAATACAGAATGTTTCATGAATTTGCATGTCAGCCTTGTGCAGGGGCCATGCTAATCTTCTCATCCTAATTTTAGTGTTTGTGCTGCCAAAGTGATACTCAGTTGTTATTTTTAGTAACCCATGGGATATTCAGTGCTCTTCTCCAACACTACAACAATACAATTCAAGGCATAAATTCTCCTGTCTTATTATTCATTGCCCGGTTCTCACATGCATAGCAAGTGGTTGACAAGGACATAGCCTGAATTAGGCACACATTAGGCCACAAAGTGACATAATTGATCCTCAGTAATTTGAAGAGTCCCTGACAGTGGATTTGCCCAATGCAGTATGTCTCCTGATCTCCTGACTGTTGGTACCAAGGGTGTGGAGTGTGAATCCAAGGAAGATGAAATGAAGAATTTCAACTTTTTCTCCATCTATCACAATGTTGCTTATCGGTCGAGTGGTAAGAGATTTTGTCTTCTTGATGTTGAGATGCAATCTATGTTAAAGGGTACAGTCTTTGATCCACTGCAGTGTTCCAAGTCCTGTCACTTTCAAAAAAGCAAGACTGTGTCATCTGCATTAGCGCAGGTTGGTGATGAATCTTCCTCCAGTCCTGATGCCACATTCCTCTACTTAGAATCCAGCTTCATAAATTATTTGCTCATTGTGCAGATTGAATAGATATTGAGAAAGGATCCATTCCTGATGTACACCTTTCCTGATTTTTAAATCGGTAGAATGATGTAGTCCTCTCTATTTTGTTATCTGATGCAGTCAGCCTTGATTGTCATTTTCACATGTAATAATCTTGTTTCTGGAGCATTGATAATTGAGGAGTTTGTGCCATGTTCTAGAAAGCAAAA
>NW_006400011.1:1796149-1853584 GCF_000299155.1 Elephantulus edwardii
CTCTAGATTGTAATCTTTTCTTTTCCTTTATAATGCAGACAATATAATTCTATTAATAAAAAAAGTACTGAATCCCAGAATATCTTTTGGCAGACAAATACAAACTTTTTTGTGCACAAAGAGCTTTTCACATGAAAATTAAAACCCTTTCCTTCTCATATTCAAAATTTGTGAGTGAAAACTGAACAGTGTTTTCTAAACACAGAGATGTCTTCTGGTTCAAGAAGATAGTAGAACAAATTAAGAAGAAGTGAGCTAAGTAAATGAAGCAGTTTCTAAACAAAGCTTTATTACTTTTGGTAAAAAATTATAAATTGATAGAAGAAAAGTTGATGCTTTTGAATTGTGGTTTTGGACAAGAGTGCGGAACATCCCATGAACTGCCAAAGAATAGTTGTGTCTTGGAGAAGGTGCAGCCAGAGTCCTGCCTGGAGGTAAAGATGATGAGGCTTCATCTCACATACTTTGGCCATGTTGCTAGGAGAGTTTATTCTTTGGAGAGGGAAATCATTCTTAGGAAGGTGGCAAAGGTGAGGAAGACCCTCAACCAGGTGGGTTGACACAGTCACTGCAGCAATGAGATTGACTGTGTCAGAGATTGTGAGGATGTGAAGATGGTACAGGATAGGACAGAGTCCAGAGCCATTGCTCATAGGGTCACTATGAGTCGTACTAACAGCAAAACCAACAGTGCAAAGGGAAATGAGTCATCAAAGATTCTATTTCAAACTTAAGTATCAAGCAATACCCTCTTCTTTATCAGTAACCCAGGGATAGCTGATTGTATAGGTAGCAAAACAGGTATGTCTTTTTGCATAACAAATACTTGAAGATAAAAGGCCTCACAGGAAAACTCAGTAAGAGCTACAGAACTTCTTTCAACTTTATTGATTCAAGAGAGTTAAAGCTATGATGATGTTACTAAGGGTCAGAGGTCCAGTTACTAAGGTCTAGAGGTCAATATGAAGATTAGGAAAAGAGAGAAAGGTGTTAAGTCTGCATTCAGAGTTTGTTGATCAGAATCACAACCTAAAATAACAGCTTACCTTAAGGTATTATTTTTAAAGGTAGAATATGATCCATGAGATCCCACATGCAAGAGACACTGAGCTAATAGCAAATGCCTGCTACCATTTTTCTACTGAAGACACGCTATTCATTTTTTAAAGGAAACATCCCAAAGTTACTTTCTCCTTGAAGATGACTGACTAGGAATTTTGGCTGCCTATTAACTTTAGTCCCACTGATTCATGGCCTATGGTTAAGTAAGATGTAGCCTCTGAGTACCAAGAACAACAGACCTGGAAAATGATATGGGCAGTGACATCCTCAAAGACCATTACAGGTAAAATGCTGGTCAAGTTTCTGTGAAAGATGAAAAGGAACATTGATTGCATGATGTCAGCTATAAAGTAGAGTTGATATTAAGTCTATGAATATCCCCCACTAAGGTGTTCTCAGCTCATAAAATAATTACAGTAGCTAACATATAGAGAGGGCTGTGGGCCAACACTTTTCATTAACTCTTTTAACTATGACAAGTGTCCAATAAAACAGAGTCCTTCTCACCACCTCACTCTCCTCATACAGGTCCTACAAGGAAGAAATTATACTCAGATGGTGTTAACTTTTTACAAATCCCATGGGCTATTAAGAGCCAAGCAAGAATTTAATCAAAGTCCCTTACAATAGAGTCATTGCTCTTAGAGTTACCATGATGACAGTCAAAAAGCCCTAAATTCCCAGGCAAATGACTGGGAATTCCCAAAATAACATCATTGGGAACAACTGTGGGAAGTTTGACAGGAGAAATCTTAATCACAAGCATTTTTTATAGGACTTTGGAATTATTGCCCATTTAAACAGTGTATGACCTTCTAATTTGAAACAAGTAGTTTCATAACAATCAAACCTGAAAAGCTGTGCAAACAATTCAGCAATGTTTGCAATGTACATTTTGAATGATTAGTTGCAACAGAGCTCTGGTAGCATACATAGACTGTAGGGAGTTGTGCTGCAAACTCAAATTCAAACCTTTCTGGTGAATGAGAAATCTCCTTTGTTGTGATTTACTGCCTCCCTAAGCCCTATTGTAGGGTCAGTTATGGTTCTGACTTGATAGTAAACTACGGAGTTTGAATATTTTGTTTCAAATATAAAAGACACATCAACCTTAGTTTGTCAGTGACTTGTTCAATGTGGTTTTCCTCATCATTGTGTCTCTTCTCACAGGCTGGATCAAACAAAGCAACAGAAAACAAGCCTGCCAACCCATTTTCTGCTCCGAGGGAGAATGGGCAATTTCATTTCATGCAATTAAATTGTCTCTGAGAACCCTCTGGAGGGTCAGCTACAAGTCATTTCTGCCTCGATGGTACACAACACTGCTATCCAGTCAATTCTGACTCATAGTGACCCTCCATTGGGTTTCCAAATCGGTAAATATTTATGGAAGGAGCCTTCTCTTACAGTGAAGTTGGTGGATTTGTACCAATGACGTTAAAACTGAAACATATAATACATTAGACTACAGTGCTTCTTACGTGGCTGGGTCTCACTCACTGCTGATGAGTCAGTTCTGACTCACAGCATTCTTTTATTGCATTTTCTCGGCTATAAATAATAATAGGAGGCTGTACATGAGGGGTCAGTATGAACTGCAGGAGACATGCAGTCTTTGGGGTTAGTGGTGCAAACTCACTACATTTGCCTAATGGCTGCACGCTAGATGTTTGTCCCAATAAAGGGATTGGATAGCTTGTTAGTAAGGTAAAAAAAAGCTCCCTATCTTTTTGGTAGGTATGTGCAAATAACATGTGTGGACCACTAATGTAGGGACTGTAGAGTTTTGCCTTAAATTGAGCAAATTTGGAGATTGAAAAAGGGTAACAAACTATCATCAAGAGAGGTGGGGACAGAGATACAATAGCTCTGACAAGAGCAGTGTTAATGATAGCAAGGGGGGTGGAGAACTAGAGACCAACGAGAGACAAAACTGGTAGACCTGCCGCACTAGGGAGTCAGAGCAAGTGTCTTGGGTGGGGTGGACGGCAGTGCATATCATTGGCAGAACCGGGTTCTGTGGGTTGGTTGGCCGGGGTTTTTTTGGTTGGGGTTGTTTGTTGTTTTTTGTGTTGTTTTTTTTTAAATGTTGGTCTGCATACAAAATTTGTATATTGTGTTTTATTCATGTAAATTGTTTCATATTTCTTCACATGATGTTTCATGCGTTCATTTTCATCTACAGCGTTTTATAAAATTAATCCTCATTGATCTATGCCCACTGTTACCCCATCTTTTCAGGTCCCAAGGTCTATCCTAATTCCTTCGGTCTCTCTCTTTTCCCATCAAACTCTGTGACCCCGTGATTCCCCACCCCCCTGCACCCTCAGGCCCCCTTTCCCCTTTGGACATCTTACTAGTTACCCTATTTTTACAATAATCATATGCAGTATTTGTCCTTCTGAGACTGCGATCACTCAGCGTTAGTAACGCTCCCTAGCCTCTCCTATATTATATAGAATTTTTAAATTTTATTTTAAACACTTGTCCAAGTACAAGGCCAAGAAATCAAAGGTCAGATAAGAGGCCTACCTGTGAGCACAAATCTGAAGCGGCTGTCCTGAAGAATTGTGTCCTGAGTGTTTCTGACCTGAGCTGTAACCTGTTACTTCCCTAATAAACCCCATAATCTTGAGTACTGTCTTTGAGTTCTGTGTGGCCATTGCAAGGAGTTAGAAAACTCCGTAGTAGACTAGTGAGAGTTCTGGAAGGAGCAGCTGGTTTACAGCTGGGACAGCTACATTGCAATTGATCATATATGGAGTACAGAAGAATGCTGGACCTCATAGAATTGCCTTTGTTCAACTGCTGTTGTTGATGGAGATTCCTCCTATTTGTGAAACAGTGCAGGTCAGACTTTTCTGACCTACTTCTGTAAACAGTGTTTTTATAGTTAGAAAGAGACATATTCAAGAGTACTTTTCTGACCTACTTCTGTAAACAGTGTTTTTATAGTTAGAAAGAGACATATTCAAGAGTACTAATAATAACTTAAAACAAATTCCCAGTCTCCTAGTAATTGATTTTGTTAACATGATTAAGGGTCTTACATTGTGATTTACTTCAAACGATTCAGAATCACTAGGAATGTAATTTCTGTGGACCACTCTTTAAGACTTTAATGCTTAAAACCCATTTTTTTAATTCAAATGTTGTACAACCACCCCAGAAAATAAGTTCTATGACTGTTTCTCATTTTAATATGAAAAAAAGAGGTGAAGATATACAACTTAATATGATATCACATCATAGTTTTTTAGAATAGTAAAGTTATGTAAATATGGTGTTATAAATGGAACAAAGGGTTTTCCAAATAAAATCCTAAAATTATATATATGTTACACAGATATATGCTGTATATGTCACAGTATTCTAAAGATAATCCCGTAAGAATAAAATCCCTTAATCAACTTTCCATCTAATTTATCAGAACTACTAATAGATATGACATTTCTATATATTTTATTAAAAATAACTTTGGCAAATTTTAGTTTCTACTGAGCAATAATAAAATCATTGACAAGAAAAACTAATTATTAAACATTTGGCTTCAATCCTTAAAAATAGCTATAACTCACCTTGGGAATTTAAGACAGGCACATTATTAACAAACATAAACATTAGAAATACAGCTTAGGTATTAACATGGTCATTATACATTCAGAAACCATTAATAAAAATATGTAATAAGATCATATTTGATTTTTATTGTCTCAATTTTAATTCTCTTATTTAAAAATGTAAATATTTGGTTCCTTACATATTTGTCAAATTTGTATATTAAAAAATAGTTTCACAAGCACATTGATATGATTAGTCATCTCATCTAAGAAGATACAAAACTGTTACCCCTAGGTAGTTTTTAAGGTATTTCATTTCAAAGCTTAATTTAAAAAACTGTCTCTAGCTTTAGTTATAAATGATTGTTGTCTTATTATATGCCATCAAGTCAGACCCTCCACGAGGTTTCTAGAGGCAATAATTCACACAGAAAGAGACTGCCCATCTTCCTCCCGTACAGCAGCTGGTGGATTTGAATCAAATGTCTTTGAGTTGGCAGTGCGACTGCTTACCACCAGCCCAGCAGAGCTCCCCTTTATAAACGGAATCGATTCTAAATTTTTGAATTCTACATTTCCACATCTTACTTACCAAACTATTAATCCATTCACTCTGCACTTCTAACACATAATCTGACTTGTTGCATATATGATCATGAAAAATCTACTATTTAGTTTATGCATTAATAATGCAAATCTGGCAGAATGGCCAAGAGGTATAAAGTAAGAGTAATGTATCATGGCCGGCTATGGTGACTAAGGTGTCAACACGGCTGAGCCCTGATTATCTGTGATCTGGCAGTTAAGCAAAAATAAATGCAATGTGACAGTTATTTAATGATGAAATTTAGGGTTATGTGATGATGTCATTTAATAGGATGTAACGATATATGCGGTTTTTTGTCAATATGATATGGTTATATTCTATTTTCATGTAACAAACTGTTACATCTTGAACTGGTCTTCAAAACTAAACAATGTCAATAATTGAGAAGTGAATAAAAGAATGTCGTTTCTATACTTTCAATGATGTAAAGAAAAGTTCTCTGTTGAGGATGTACTGAAGCAATCACCAAGATAACTGAAACAAAGAAAGTAACATTGCAGTGGTTTCAAGGATGTTCATGTTTATACAGAACAAAACAAAAAAAGAGAAAGAATTCACTTTATAAGAGAAGATAATAGATAACTTAAAAAACTTAAAAACATTTGTATTATTCATCTCAAACATGACATTTTAACAAAACAAAGAACAGAAAGAAACACCATTCAGTATTTCAAAGACCAAAAACTAGAAAGAATTAAAAATATATTCAGAAAACATTTTTGAAACTTAAAATTCAATGACACAAAAGGTAACAGAGAAGATGGAAATTTTGGGTATTTTTATTTTTTAAAATATACAGAACCAAACCTAAAAACTAAACTCCAGTAAAACGGAGCCAATTATTATTGCAATAAAAGCCAATACCTGTTAGGAACCCTCTCTTTAAGTTATGAAGAAAGGCCATGCTGTAAGAATAAGACATATCAAGAAAGCAGTATCTACACTTTAAGAATACTTAGGGGAGCAACATTAAAGCACCACACAAAGACAGCTGTTTAACTAGGGATAATGTGAAGCAAGTTCTCTATAACCTTCTCATAAGATTATAGTTTAATAAAACTCTACTCTCATCGAGTCAATTCTGACCCTTAGTCTATAATGTGGACTTGAAGTACTTAAATTTTATTGTACAACTATTATCTATTATCATCATATCCAAATGTAAACAACAATAGAGATTTCCTTGGTTTTTCTGTTTGTAGATCTCCTTAGGTGAAAGAGATAAGTAAAAACTACGCAAAATTGGAAAACTGTGTGCATTTATATACAGTGTATCTCTGTAAATGTGCATATGGTCAATGAGTCTCCATGGAAATAAAGGGGGAAAGTCCAAGACACAGTGTCTTCTATTTTTTAAAAGTCTTGGCTTGTAACTGAAAAAACAAAAACAAAAAAGGAGAAAGGAGAGTCAAAGCCCTTGCTTCTGCGGACTTGTGAGAGCGAGCTCATCTCTTGACGCATGTTTCTGCAAGTGTCCTAAACTTGGGCTCCAAATGATCCAAAAACTCAAGGCCATCATCTTCATGTTGTTCACTGCAACAACCCACAGAGCCAGCCGCCGATCCTTTGCCTTCATAACTGTATGTAAGGACGTAGTCTTGAGCGGGATTATGCTCAGGATCCTGATGACACAGCTGCACCTTCTGTCAAAAGAAAAAAAGCGCAACCTCTTTTATTATTATTATTATTATTTTAAACACCAGAACTTAGTAACATAAAAAGAATGGCTTTGATTTACCTTTCCATTGTTTAATTTCATTGATTAATTTTTAATCAGAGTGTGTCCTCTAATGGATTCCTACATACAGAAAATGCACATGATTGGTCTCTAGCATCAATCACACCATTAAAGCAATATATAGCAGATTTCTAGAAGTCACATCTGTGGTAGCAAGTATGCAAGTGTTCATTCTAAGAAGTCATCCATTTATCTTTCACAATTACTGCTGAAAGCAAAACAGAACTCAAACTGATGTGCGCTCAGATCTTTCCAGAAAGGCACAGCAGTTGTACACACTACCTCCGCCTCCTGTCAACTTTGTTTCTTAAGACACAAGTTGTCAGGCTGGAAATGTTAACATGAAAATCACATGAGAAGTAATTTAAGTATCATCACCCATTATTTTAGTAAGAGCATTTAAGAACATAGGAGAAGGAGAAGAAAACAATCCACTGACATTTGAAAATAATCAAGTCAAAATTAGGGAAGAATAACTTTCCAGAGAATAGATTAGTAACTGCAGTAATGATTAGGCGATTAAATTGTAATCATGTTAAAATGTAAAAGAAAAGCAAAAAACAGATTGGAAGAACAGAGGTAAACTCACTTCACCGAGACAGGATTGAGTGAAATTATGCCACTCGGAGTACGTGTATCGGCAGTTGTCCATCTCTGCATGTCCTCCTCGGCAGGAATCCAGGGTGTGGTGTCCACCTCCCTTACACACGTCCAGGGTGTGGTGTCCCCCTCCTTTACACACGTCCAGGGTGTGATGATGCCCTGCCCCCCGGCAGGATTCCAACGTCTGGTGTCCATTCACCATCTCAATGGTTTCCTGTCTGCCATTTTTTACTCCTGACCCCACGGTGCCACAAATTCCTGGAGCAGCAGAGCCCACAACATAGGATGTGAAGCCATCCGTGGCATACTGAAATAAAACATGGAATTGCAGAAAGAGAGAGAGAGAGGTGACTAAGAAGTTATTAAAAAAAGAACACCCCCATTCATATGTTGCTGTGTTTCTTTGTTTTTTGTGCTAGAAGGTAAGCTCTCCGAAGGCAGGGGGACAGCTTGGTTTGGGAATCCTGCACACCTAGCTAAGATGGACTAGGATGAAAGATCTGGTGATCTTCTTCCAAAAATCAGCCAATGAAAACCCAGTGGATCCCAATGATCTGATCTGTAATTGAAGAAGGCAGCATTTAGTTCCACTGGGCTTGGTGTTGCCACAGTTTAGGGCCCATTCAATGGTAGTTAACAATAGTGACAATTATAAACCAAATATAGTACACAATGTAATGCTAGCACAGGAATTCTAGTGGATCAGTGGATAAGGAGTTGCATTGCCAACCCAAAGGCAGGCTGTTCAAATCCACCAGCTAGCTGCTCCATCGGAGAAAGATGGTTAATCTCATCCTGTGTGATTTACAACCTCTGAAAATCCACTGATAGGTCAACTATGAGTCTGAATTACTTTTAGCCTCCTCAACAATAAGAAAAAAAAATTTCTGGAGGGTCAGTTATGAAGCTGAGTTTGTCCTGACCCAGCAAAATTTAAATTTTGGCCGATTACAGCAGAAGCTATTGTAATGATTAGTATTTCTTGCAATGTTTAATCCAGTCCCCATAATTAAAACAAGAAGATTAGAAATACTGTTGCCATATCAATCTTAACTGCAATCATATAAATATTGGCAATAAAAAGAAAGAAAAGCAAATCTGATAGAGAAAAGATGTAGACCGCCCAAGCTGTGGCTGTTCATTTTCAGTGCTGTCTTGTTATTTTGTTTAGGTTCCACTGAGTCAATACCACTCATAGTGACCCTCCAACTAACATATCTGAACCAGGTCCTAGCATGTGCCAAAACCATCGCAACATTGCTGCAGCCACTGGATCAGTCTACCGACCCTCTTATGCAGATCCTCTACCTTTCTAAGCATGCTATCCCTTTCCGAAGAATAGCCCCTCTTAGCAACATGGTCAAAATATGTGAGACAGTATTTTGCCATCCTTGCCTCTAAGAAGCACTCTGGCTGCACTTTTTCTAAGACACATATGCAGAAGTGACATCCACTTCCTAAACAACATGCCTCTGGAAACTCTATGAACTTTGATAAATGTAGTAGGTGGGCTTCAGGCCTTCTGTTCATAGGATCGCTATGAGTCATGCTTGACTCAAACGCAATCAATAACAACAAAATCTGTTTTGGTTTTCTGGCAGTTTATGGGTTATTCAGTGTTTTTCTTTAGCCCTGCAACTCAAAGCCATCAATTCTTCTTTTGTCATTCTTATTCACTGTCCAGCTCTCAGATGCAAAACAAGGGACTGAAAAAAAAAATTAAACAAAACAAAACAAAAAAAACCAAGGGACTGAACAGACTGTGGCCTGAATGAGGTGCATCTTAATTTTCAAACTGATATCATTCAATTCTTCCTCAGTAAGTTGGAAAAATCCAAGCAGATTTGCCTGATGCAATAGGTCTTCTGATCTGACTGTTGCTACAAAGGATGTTGACTGTGGATCTAAGTAAGACTAATATATTGACAATTTCAACCTTTTCTCTATGTATCATGATATTGCCTATTAGTTTGGTAGTGCGGATTTTTGTCTTCTTGATGTTGAGATGGAATCCATACTGAAGGTTATAGTCTTGGATCCTCTGCACTAAGTGTGTCAAGTCCTCCTCACTTTCAGCATGCAAGGCTGTGTCACCTGCAGAGCACATTGCCTATCCTCCTCCAAGGAGCAGTTGGTAGATTTGAACAGTGTGCCTTCAGGACTGCAGGACAGCTTCTTACCGTTAATTCACCACAGCTTATAGAAAAATGTCTTTTAACAGGAAACTTTAATTTGATTAGTTTTATTTTCTCAATCTCTTTCTACATGCTATTATTCTTTCTTCTTTCTAAATCTGTCCTGCTATAATCACCTTTTTAAAGGACCATAATTACTTCTTTATCAACTGGCTAAAAACAAAACTGAAGGAAAGTAATCATTTTCTAGCATTGCTGCTGCTTGTATTTGACCTCAGGCTTTCTCTAACCCATATTAGAACCAGAAAGATTCCATTAAAGCCATTCCCACAGTGATCAAAGCTTATAGGGATTTTATTTCTGTTGTTGGGGGTAAAAAAAATGAAAGTAATTATCCTGGTGATCTCTGAATCATTAAATGAAACAGTTTAACAACATAAACAGCGGTTTAAAAATACATAAAAGGTCACAAAAACATTTGAAGGAGAAAATAGTAATGACTCGCTGAAGTTTTTACTACTAAATAACATCGTATGTTCTAATTAAAATCTCTCTTTATGATAAGAATCAACATCATTTTCTCTATTTCATAGATGTAATGATGTTTGATATACTGCAAGCTATTTGACATCAAAATAATTCACCAAGAAAAGAAAACTGTAGTGAACTAGGGCAATTCACAACTTTGTGTTCCTTCAACAAGTCATAGTACTGACCACTTTGTCATCTCCGGGAGCTTCAGTATTTGACACAATTAGGTTCTGCTGAGTAATATCATTTGGAAATTCCTTTTGCGGTTTGTGTATACCAGAAGTCCCACAGATTAGAGTAAACAGAATACCTATAGGAAGGAAAAAAAGTACCTGGGGTTATCCTCAAAAGAATGTGACCATATGAGTGTGTAATGATTAATACACAATGGTGTCTTCTGGTGACCCAAATGAGCAAATGCTCTACCGCTAACCAGAAGGCTGGTGTTAGAATCCGTTCAGAGATGCCTAGGACAAAAGTTCTGGCAATCAGCTTCTGCAAGGTCACAGCCTTGAAAACTATATGGCTCAATTCCACCAGGCAGACAAGGAGTCAAGGAGTCACTGTGATTTAAAAACTGAACTAATAGCAACACATGTTTTATAACACAGGCAGCAATAAGTAGAAAAAGTGTCTCCTAATTTTTATTCCAGGAGCTCTCATTCCTAGTTAAAAAAAGAATTGCACTGCCAATCCCAAAGCATGCAATTTGAATCCTCCAGTTGCTCTATGGGAGAAAGATGGGCAATCTCCTCCATTGCAATTAACTTCCTCTGAAAACCTGCTAGAGGATCAGATGTGAGTGGATTCCAACACCACAGGTATATGACAAGTAGTATACAATGGCAGCATTTGACCTAAACAAATATACAAAGAAACATAGTAAAATCTGTACTTCTACAATTAATGTTACTTCTATGTTAAGAAGACAATAGATCTAGAAATGAATTCAAATACATGAATACATTTTGTGTTGGGAATGGAAATAAAGCTACATGCAAATGAAAAGCTATGGATAACAGTGCTTCATTTTAAGAATATTTCTTTAAAGTTATTTTAGAGTCTATTTAAACTCATGAAAGGAACTTACAGAATAGCATTGCTATGCCCAACAATATTGCAAGGATGGCCCATTTTCCAAGTCTTACTTCACTACTGCCAGTTCTTGGACTTATACGACTTGTACAGTCATATTCAGTAACACAGTCACATAGCAAAACGTTGACTGAGTTGACATTATATTGGCCCATTCTATCAGTCACCCTGATTTGTACATCATATGTTCCAAATGGAAGGTCGTCCCTATAGAAAAGGCGTACTGCCGTATCTGAAAGAAAACAGAAACAGACGTTACACCATTGAAGTATAACATTGAATATTAGAAACTACATATACAGAATATTTATACACATAGAATACTCTTATACAAATAGATGCTCCTGACGGGAAGACGCAATTGCTACAAGATTGTGAGGATGAGCTGTGCAGATCTATTTTATCACCATTACAAGCAGATTCCATATAATAGTTTGTCTCTGCTGCCTCTTATTTAAAAATTTTAGGCTTTTAGAATCATGTGGCTTTAATCTGTCTGTTTGATCCTTCCTACTGTAAAAACTAATGGGATGGTTAAAAATCATTGGCATTATCATTTAAAATACCTAATTAAACAATCCAGTGTGTATTTTTCTTCTACACCTGATTTATCAGAAAGCAACTTATTATTAAGGTGTTTCTTCTAAGTTGGTTTTCTTTTTTTCTAATAAAAATTTTAATTTAAACTGGGATTTTAACAAAAGTTTACAGAAAATTTAAATTTTTCATTCATTCATTGTTGGACATTTTTATCCTTTCTCCTTCCTTTCTGCCTCCCCCAGTTCTCTCTTTAAAAAAAAAATTATTCATTCATTGTTGTACAATTACCTCCCTCCACCTACCCAGTCCTATTAGCAATATACCTCTTATTCGAGGCTGGAATACTATGCAACTCTGAAAAACAATGAACTCAGAAAACATTACACAACATGAGAGACCCTGTAGGACAGTATGCTGAGTGAAATATCTCAGTCACCAAAGGACAAATACTGCATAACACTACTGTTAAAAAGCAGGTCTAACAAGAGGGTTTGGGAGGAAAGTAGAATAAGAGGGGATAATGAACATTGCACTGAAACAGATAAGTTGGCTTTCTTAAAGTGTGCTAAAAAATTATAAGTAAACATAATTTACTGTCATATTTTTTAAATCATGGCTGACTGGTGGAAAAGTGAGCTCGTGAGTCCTGTTACTGGGATTCGATCTCAGGGTCTTAAAAGGCCCAGGGATCAATTACAAAGTGTCAATATTTGTTATAGATCAAGAAAAGGAATCAGTTTACACTGGATATTGAGTCATGAAACAAGTCCTGTTAGATTATGATGTTGGAGCCCAGGGACAATTGGACAAGAAAGGGAGGGACTTGCTAAAGAGTTAAGATAAGTATCCTTTAATTTATTCCTTCCTGTCACTCTGGAATCTGCCCTGGACAAAAGTTTTAAGTAGGACTGGGAACCAAATCAGAAGAGAATCCCCTGTAGCACATAACAAAGGAGAAGTAACGAGAAGCTAACACAGAGAGCTGCACTGTTAATTCACTGGCTGAGCCTTTCTGGCTGTTCAAATCCACCAGCCATTCCTCAGAGAGAGATGGGCAACGTCTTCCCGTGCAATTTATGCCTCTGAAAACCCGCTGGCTGGTCCATTAGGATGTAGTTCTGACTCTATGACAGTGAGCTAAGTTGAATGCTATGCCTGACAAGAAGCAGGATGGTGGGCACATTACAAACCACGGTCTACCAACAGAACATCATGGTCTGTCCTGGAGAAGGTGAAACCAGTTTGTTCCTTGAAGAGAAGGATTCTGAAGCTCCATCTCATATACTTTGAGTATATCGCCAGGAGGGACCAGTCCTTGGAGAAAGACATCATGTTTGGAAGATTCAGCACAGAAGACGACCATGGGTGAGATGAATTGACACAGTGACTCTGGCAATAGGCTCAGGTGTGTCTGAGATGGTCAGGCTGGCTCAGGACAGGCAAAGGTTCAGAGCCACTGCTCATAGGGCCTCTCAATGGCACATAACAAAAACAACATGAAAGGCTATAACTGGTACAGCTGGCAGGAATCTGTGAACACCTTCAGTGATGGTACCTTATCCTCTGGGCGGCCCACATCTACTGACTTGAGCACTAAGTAGTGTAAACAGAGGCTCACTGTGAACTACCGTGAAGGATCATTTATGTAGGTCCAGACTCCACATGGGTGTTAACCATGTCTGTTATGTGGCCTGAGCTGCAACATAACTTCTCCTGTGCAATCCTACTTCCTCCTCTTTTCATCGTCATTAATTCCAAGCATGTTTCTTTAAGTCTGTTTCTCTAACAGCTACATTAACCACCAAGGGAGGTTTTCTTATGACCTTGGAAACGATTAAGTATAGAAAATCACAATACAAAGAATCTATGTAGGTAGGAAGTGCACATAAGTCAAGAACCAATGTTAGACCTATTCTAAGGGGAGTGTTTGAAACAGGAACAAGAATTCTCGCAGCACCTACGTCACTCCTAGCACAGGATTAGAAATAAACACAAGGCCTACTTCCCACCTCACTCAAAGTGAGAAAGTTGCTATGTTTCACTGTATTTTTTTCCCACCTGTGAATTATCCTTCTATTATACAAAGAAAAATATACTGTAGACTACCTGATGTTGAAAGGAATAAAGGAATGGTTAGGAATACGTGCCATTAATTCTTCTCAGTTCCCATCTTCGTGCATCTGAACCAACAGCTTTCTCTACGCTGAAGTCAAAGGGTGGGCCATGGTTAGGGCCATCGGGATCCACAGCCACGATCTCTGCATATGACATGGTGGTTTTACAGATGATGACTGTCCGCTTAGGGATGGATGGGCCATTATCATTCACGTCTTCAAGTATAATGCCTAGTGTCCCCGTACATGTTCTTCCAACTAGAGCGGGACAAAAAAAAGAATAAAAAGAGATTTTTTTTTTATGTTTGGGAGTTTTAGGATAAAGTTAAAAACTCAAAACATTTTTATCTGTTTTAAAATATTAAGCGTCTACGAAGCTCTAGTAGCCTAGTGGGTACTTGTTGCATTGCCAACCCAAAGGCACATGGTTCAAATCCACCAGCTGCTCCTAGGGCAAAAGATGAGTAATTTGTGCATCTGTGACTTAAAGTCTTGAAAATTCTACTGGAGGATCAGCAAAGTATCTACAATGTAAGTTATAACGACAAGCACCGTCATAGGCTGCATTCCCTGTGATATTAACAAAAACCCTGTTCCTTCCAGAAGGATTTTACACTCAGTAATTGAGCGTAAGTTGAGTGTGTTCCTTCATCACTAAATACACAGAAGAGACATGAGACTTTTTATAAAGGTGAATTTTGACAGATCTTTAAAAGGAAATAGGAAGAGGAGAAGAACAAGATTGTTCCTGTTATTCTTAAGAGTAAAAGGAAACTTAGAAGCATGCTTCCAACATCATCTGGAGACACTGAGAGGAAAGACAAGTGGATGTGGTCACGAGGAAGAAGGGCTTTGCATGTTAGGATGGCGGCTCAGAGTTTAACAAACAGAAAGCACGAAAGGCTTGAAACAGAGAAACTGAATGCTAGAACTATGCATTTTGACAATTAAGAGGGTGGAAACCAACACAAGACAGTAATGGAAATGTCTGGAGGATGAAGAGCTCCAGAAATGGAAAACAACACACAAACTAAGATAACCACAGTGGAATGTGTTGATGTTGTTTTTTACCATTGAGTCACCTGAGACTTATAGCAACCCTATATACAACAGCCCTAAACCCTGCTATATACTGTGCCAAATCACTGTCTCTGACACTCCTACCCCGATTACCCCAGTCACTGAATCAATCCACCTCATAGAGGGTCTTCCTCTCCTGCACTGTCCCTCCACCCTCCCAAGCATGATGTCCCTCTCCAAGGATTGGAGATACGTTCAAAGAATGGCAGATGAAGCTTCAGAATTCTTGCCTCCAAGGAGCAACCTGGTTTAACTCTCTCTAGTATGGATTGAGGCTCAATGTCAAGAAGACAAAGATTCTCACCACTGGACCAATTGGCAACATCAGGATGGATGGTGAAGAGATTGAGATTGTTAACAACTTTAGTTTGCTTGGCTCCACGGTCAACACTCTTGGCACCAGTAGCCAGGAAATCAAAAAACATATTGCAATGGGAAAGTCTGCTGTTAGGGACCTCTCCAGGGTACTGTGGAGCAATGGTGTCACTCTGGAGACTAAGGTGCATCTGATACAGGGTATGGTCTTTGTTATGCATTAGAGAGTTGGACAATGACTAGGGAGGACAGAAGGAGAATTGATGCCTTTGAGCTGTGGTGCTGGAGAAGAGTACTGAATGGACCATGGACTGCCAAGAAAACAAACAGATTCATCCCTGAGAGGGTTAAACCAGGCTGCTCCTTGGAGGCAACGATTCTGGGGCTTTGTCTGACATACTTTGGACATGTTGTAAGGAGGGACAGGTCCTTGGAGAGGAAGATCAAGCTTGTGAGGGTGGAGGGACGGCACAAGAGGGGAAGACCCTCTATGAGGTAGATTGATTCAGTGACTGGGGTAATCGGGATCAGTGTGTCAGAGGCAGTGCAATTGGCACAGGATAGAGCAGGGTTTAGGGTTGTTGTACATAGGGTCGCTATGAGTCACAAGTGACTCAACAGCACATAACAACAAACAACAAGGATGAATCTGTTCGTTTCCCTCACATTATATTCAATGGTAAATTCAATACTCTTCTCCAACACCACAGCTCAAAGGCATGTAGTTTTAAGAAAGTTATCTACTATTTACTTTTCACATGACACAGAAATGGAAAGGTATTAAAAGATGAAGCAACTATGGATCCAGATTGCAAATCAGTAACATTTACAAAGCCAAAGTTGCAAGTTTAAAGTCTATGGTACACCTGACCCAAATCATAGTATTTGCAATTGCTTCTTAGGCATCTGAAAGTTGGGCAATAAATAAGGAAGACAGAAGAACCGATGGTGCATTTGAATTGTGATGTTGGAGAAGAGTGCTGACCATCCCATGGGCTGTCAAAAGAACAAACAAGTCTGTGTGGGAAGGAGTACAAATAGGCTGCACCCTGGAGTTATGGATGGTGAAATTTTGCCTTACACACTTTGGGCATGTTATCATGAGGAACTAGTCCCTGGAAAAAGAACATCATGCTGAGAAAGGTAGTGGGTCAATGAAAGAAGACACCTCTCAGTGAGATGAATCGACATAGTGACAATGGCCTTGAGCATGACTGAGGTCAGGAGGATGGTGCAGAAGAGAGCATCGTTCAAACCTGCTTTTCACAGGGTCACTACGAGTCATAGTCTACTCCACTGGACTGAACAACAAAATTGAAAACAAATCAAAGTCCTCAATCCAAATCCTCCTTTCTGTGTAAACAAAGGCCTTAAACTTGAGCAACTGCCAACATCTGGAAAGAGGAAGAGCAGACACAGCTTTTGACCAAGGCAGCTGTGACACAGTGAAAAGAGCCCTAGCTGGGGAGTCAGTGCTGACTGTTATCATGTAAGACAGAGCAAAATTTCCACATGCGTAAATCTTCACCAAAGCAGACTGCCACTTTTCCCCCCTTGGAGCAGCTTTGAACCACTGATTTTCTGTTAACAGATATGATTTAGCCACTGGGACCCTCAGAGCTCTGTGATGTCATCTTTGGGCAGGAGACCCAGGACACCAAGCTAAGAACTAATTCTGAACCAGAGATCACAGAGACCAAGGACATTGTACTAAAAAAAGAAATTTGCCTTCAAGTTGATTGTGACTTATAGTGACCCTATAGGACAGAGAACTCTTCCATAAGGTTTCAAGGCTGTACATCTTTTTTGGAAGCAGACTGTCACCACCTCTCTCTTACGGAGTGACTTTGAGTTAATAAGAGAAAGCTATTATAGCCATTGAACATCATTATAAGTGAAGGAA
This sequence comes from Elephantulus edwardii, assembly GCF_000299155.1. Classification (NCBI taxonomy): domain Eukaryota; kingdom Metazoa; phylum Chordata; class Mammalia; order Macroscelidea; family Macroscelididae; genus Elephantulus; species Elephantulus edwardii. The sequence goes on from NW_006400011.1 coordinate 1,813,433, forward strand.
GATTGAAGACGTCAAGGATTTCGTTTTACTTGGACCCGCAACCATGGAAGTACCAGTCAAAAAAATCAGTCATTAAATTGGACAAATGTGCTGTTAGAGACCTTAAGTGTTAAAGAGTGAGTGAGCATGGACGTTTAAAGACTAAGGGGTGCCTGACCTAAGCCATGGTATTTTCAATTGCTTTGTCTGCAAGTAAAAGTTGGGAAATAAGTAGGGAAGGCTAAAGGATTGATATGCTTTATTTTTACACACTATTCATAATAAGTATAACCTCCAGGTCTATTTCTCGTTTCCTGTGAAAACCAGTCCCTGTTTTCAGGGAGTGTATGATCTCATATTAATAAGTCTGTATTCCCTGTAGGAAACTTGCCTACCAGGGTGACAGATAACTAAATATATTGAAAATGACAGAACTAAAAACATTTTCTTAATTTTAAATGTATTGAACCTTAATAATTACTTCAAGCATTTATATCAATAAATCATTATAAAATTACTTCTTAAAGGATAGATGTTATTGAGAAGTATACACGATTTCATAAATTATAGTAAACATCTTAACCATGTCATTATGGGGAAGAATACAAATTCGGTTGTACGTAGCTGGGGTATAAAGAAACTTCTTACCTCCATCTGATGCAAGCACTGTGATATTATATATACCATTTCTGATGCTCTCTGCTTCTCTATCCAGGCTTCTAAAAATTTTGATGGATCCAGAATTCTCATCAATGCTGACCCAGCCTCTTGGATCACTTAATTTCTTATACCTGTTAATTGTGATGAATTGAAAACAATAAAATTTGCAGTGGCATCAAATGAAAAGAAATAACTTGAAAATCAAATCAAATGTCAACTTCACTGAAGTGGAATTCAGAGCACACCTTATGCCGCTGCTGCTTCTGGTTTCTGGGTTATACGCCTTGTAGCCCAAGCTCTGCGATCCCTGGGGCGCATTTTCTTTAATCCGTACAGTTTGGACTGGAGGGCTACATTCTGGGCCCTCATCCTGGTTCCTCACATTCACAGTAACAGACGCTGTGCTCATGGCTGATTTTGTAGCCGAGTCTTTAGAAAAGTGTGCTTCATTAACTACTCCAATTTGCAGGACCACCTGTTGCTTTTCTTCATAATTCAGAGGCTACAAAGGCAAGGGTGTCAGAAATCAGATCAAGTCCTTTAAAATCTGGCAGTGCTAACCAGTATGCCTAATAAGTCAGTCAAGAGTTGAAATGCTGTGGTAGGACTAATTTTGATAACGAAGAGGTTCATCCTGGAGAGGGTGAAACCAGGCTGCTCCTTGGAGGCAAGGACTCTGAAGCTTTGTCTGATGTACTTTAGACATGTTACAAGGAGGGATCAGTCCTTGGAGAGGGACGTCATGCTTGGGAGGGTGGAGGGACAGGGCAGGAGAGGAAGATCCTTGATGAGATGGATTGATTCAGTCACTAGGGTAATGGGGGTAGGTGTGTTGGATAGATAAGACTGCCATAAGATTGGCAAGGGATAGAGAAGGATTTAGGGCTGTTGTCCATAGGGTCACTATGAGTCACAGGTGACTTGATGGCACATAACAACAATAAATACACACACACACAGAGGTGAGTGAAGGGTACAGGAATCCTTTACCTGGCACAGTATTTATTTGGGTGGAACAAGCAACAAAATAAAACAAATAGAAAAAACTTCTTTAATTGGAAATTTAATGAAAGCTGTAGTGCAAGTTCTGATAAAGATTCTGTAAAAGAGTTAGCTGAACATAGAAATTCCATATGACCCAGCTATTCCACTGCTTAGAATATACCGCAAGAAATGTCTGGTGTTTGCTCTATCCTTGTGAAATAAATATATAAGTTGTTGTTGTTGCTGTTAAGTGCTGTCGAGTCTCAGGCGACTCATAGAGACCCTATGAAGGAGAGTCCTCGACGCTTGGGTGCCTTTCATCCTCTCTCCAGGTTCATAGGGTTTCCGGAGGCAAGCTATTATGGAAGTGGATGCCACTCCTCCTTCCAAGCTATATATGTTATATTAGTTATATTAATTATATTATATTATCAATGATATCATATCATATTCTATTATATTTATTACTATATATTACTTGTGTCTGATTTGAGGTAGAAAAGTAACTCAAGATCATGAAAATGAAAAGCTTGCAGATGACATTTTCCTTTTTATCATTTTTCTCCCAGTGACCATGTGCACTAATCACACAGTGGTTAAGAGCTCAGCTGTAAAATCAAAGGAGCTGCAGCTCAAATAACTGCTCAATGTGAGAAAGATGGGCATCTGCTTCCGTGAAGGGTCCAGCAGCAGAAACCCTCTGGGGCAGTTCCGCTTCGTCCTACAGGGTCACTGCGAGTCTGAGGCGACTTCACATGTTAGCTGATTTGGGCATTCCCATTACTTTCCTAAAACTTGGTGGTACCAAGTGCGATGGAAGGTTGCATTTTATTTTTCAGATGGATGGATGGATGGATGGGTGGATGGATGACAGACAGAGCGAACAGATGTAATTACAATGGGCAAATCCATTTTTAGGAAGCCAGAAATTTCATCAGGTGTTAGGCTTCACTCACAAAGACAAATTTTCTTCTTAAAATATCAAGGATTCGTGTAAGGGTTGAAGGGATACATATATTTTCCATCTGGAAACAAAAACTAATCTACAAACTACTGTTAGTTTTCAGCACTGCAGAGAAGAAAGATTCAGGACTTGAGAATATGAACAAAGAAAAATTCCATAGGTCTAGAATGGAGTCACGTTCTACCCAAAGACGTGGCAGAGATAAAAGTTTGGCCCTTTCCAAGGCAAACGGAGCACACATCACTTTCATGTCCAATCCTGGCTCCTGAATTAGCAGTCAGCACCTCTGAGAAACTGTAGAACAGCAGAAAGGAATTTTTAAAGTATTTGCATCTTTAAATAACTGGAAATACCCAATCTAAACTGGGATGCTAATGTTATTATATACAATGGATAAAAATGAAGAGCTCTTCAAACAGCTTTGTTTGCCTCTGACCAGGAGTAACATCTCTTTTGGAAATTCAGTAATCAAGCAGCCAGGTCCCTGATTCTGGTAGAGCAAGAACAGGCTAGTAAAGTTTGACTCCATCCCACTGGCATCAAAGCTGTGCTACTTTCTGAACTGTCAAGAGATACTGGTTACAAAGTAGATATTACATCATTATTTAATGAAAACATAAAGATGTTTTCTTTGAATCATACTTTAAAAATGTTTCTCAAAAATATATGCAAATGTATTATTATGAATATTTCATTTACATTTATTTTATTTTTCTTTTTTTCTACACTTCTTAGAATTACTTTCACTTCTTTAAATGTTGGTATGTTAATACATGGTAATTATAAACTACAGATAATCAATTTACTAATTTATTCTTACCTTTACCACACACAGAATTCCTTCATTGGTGTTGGGATCGGTAACAATTTTGAAATTTCCATTTTCATTGCCTTTTAAAATCGTGTAATTAGCTCTCCAATTAGCAGTATTAATTAAATCTTTATCTTCAACAGCAATGCGCAAGATTTCCACGTTAGCTGTATTTTCTTCCACTGATGCCTCATACTAAAATAATGAAAACAATCAAAACAGTTGTATTATTAACATTCACAAAAATTAGAATAACACATGAACTTGGGCACTTTCTTCTAATTTCTAGAGCCATATGTCTGCCTGACGTTAAACCTTAAGACTAAACTGCTGTCAATCACTGGGAACACTTCACTTGAAATCATGGGACTGGGAAGGAGATGAGCATATTTAGCAATGAGCACTGGGTTACAGATCTTTCCCTAATTAGTGTCATATACTCACAGAACTACGAGTAAATGTTGGCAAGTTGTCATTCACATCTTCAATATTAATGATACAAGATGAAGTTGTCTGCAAGCCAAAAGGTTGACCATCCATGTCTTGGACTTTTATTTTCAAGTGGTATTTATCAATTAACTGAAAATAAAGTAAGAACTGGGTTAACATATCATAGTAAAACAATTAACATTAGAAATTAAACCTTAATTTACATACTATCATTTTCCTTGAATTATAATTTAAGAGGAATTATTAAAAGTGGATAAAATTCCTATAGTGGCAGGAGAAACTAGTCCTTACACTAGTAATTTTCAAATAATCTATGAAAATATAGTCATTTGCCACATTTTAAATGTTGTATTAACAATTACTTTTCTTTTTATTCAGTAGAGAAGATGAAAAACATTTAAAATTGCCTGGCAATTAATGAAAATCTTACATCCTCTACAGAACATCAATTCCAAAGGCACTTAGTATGAGGCCACCAGCTGTTCTGTGGGAGAAAGATGGGCAGTCTCCTCCTTTGTGATTAACCGCCTTTGAAAACCCATGGGACGGTCAACTGTGGGTCAGTTCTGACTCTACAGTACAAAACACCAACTATACAGAGTACATTCTATGTTCAAAAATCCATAACAATGATTCCTATACCAGTCATGTAATAAAACGATTAAGTGAAATCTTGAAGGCACCTTTAAGCCAAGTAACTACCTCAAAAATGAAAGATTATGACCCTTGAGTACTGGGCTCTTTTTTTTTTTAATTGCTTTTTGTTTTATTTAATTACTTTGAATGTGTGTGCCATCAAATCAGATTTGACTGGTACAGGAGGAGAGTGCCACTCTTTCTCCAGCAGAGAATCTGGTGGATTTGAACCACATACTTCTGGGATTACAGTGCAGATTCTTGCCAGTAGGCCACCAGAGCTCCCTTGGGCTGTTTGAAAAGAATTATCTCCCTAAAACCAAATGGGCAACAGCTTTTCTAAAGCACAGATCAGAAAGCTGAGGCACAGGGAATTCATGGCAATGGGGAGAAATGGCAAGAAGGGAAATAAGGAGCTACCGACAGAATACGGAAAATGCAGGCGATGTCAATGACTGCTATGTCCAGAAAGCCTAGAACGGGTTTTGCTGTACATATTTCTACCAGAAGGAAAAACTATTGAAAACATACCTTACATATTTATTTGACATTTACAAAAAAGGTATGGAAAAAATTTACAAAGGTATTTACAAAAATTAGTATGGAAACAGGGGTTTTAGTGCGACACCATTGTTTTTCTTTCCATTGAAAATAGACTCTAGCTTTTAGGGTTTTCCTTTTGCCATATAACAACTTAAGTCACCAATTTTCAATTTTGGAACCCAGTCAATTTCACAGCAGAAAGCTTAGCACCACTTTTAAAAATTTTAAAATCTTAGTCTACTCTCAATAGTTTCATTTATCAGAAGTGACTGTGACAGGAAAGGAGTACAAAAAACAATGATAAAAATGCTTTCTAACTTACTCCTTAAGATGATGTTGTTATTTGTCATCAAGTTGCCTGCAACTCATAGAGACCCTTTGAACAATAGCTCTCGACCCTGCCCTATCATGAGCCAGTCTCACTGACTCCAACACACCTACCGCCATTTCCCCTGTTACTGTGTAGATCTATGTTAACTGAGTTCTTCCTCTCCTGTGCTGTCCCTCCAAGCTCCCAAGCATGATGTCTCTCTCTAAGAACAGGTCTCTGTGTAATGTGCCCAAAGTATGTCAGTCAAAGTTTCAGAGTCCTTGCCTCCAAAGAGTATCCTGGTTTCACCATCTCCAGGACAAACCTGTTTGTCTTCCTAACAGTCTATATTCAATATTCTTCTCTAGGACCACAACTCAAAAGTATCAATTCTTCTTCTATCATCCCTAGTCATTGTCCAGCTTTCTGAAGCATAGTGAGTAATTGTGAAGACTTCGGCATGGATAAGGTACTACTTTAGTCTCCAACTGACATTGTTGCTTTTCATATAAAGATGTTCTTTATATATTTTAGGTAAAATTATACATTATAATAAATTGATGAAGAAGGGGATATGAGAAACCTGTTGTTGTATATAAATCCAGTTATTAAAGAGATTTTTAAAAATATATAACAATTCTATTCTACTCATTATTATTTTGAAAATACATAATTATTTTTAAAAAATGTTACTTATGTTAACATGTAGTGCTTTATTATTATAAAGGTATAAAGAACTACTAAATACATATTTTTAAACCTTTGTTAGTCATAAATACTAACACATATGAACAAGTACTACGTACATAAATGTAAGATCTTTGGGAAGTACAATAACTTTGAAAAGGGGTTCCAAAGCTAAAAATTGTAAAGGGATTCTTAGTTAATAAATAAGACTGACAACTGCTAGTCTAATCAAGAGAGAAAGAAAAAGAATGAATATTACAGAAGTAGTACCAGGGAAAGTGATTTAATGACATTCATTCACTAATATGTTTTAAATAACTTTTCTCAAATTGGATTCATACTATACTTTTCAAAAACTCCTATCAAATAACCAAGCACTATTAATTAACTGTGCTATAATTTTTAAATACTAATCAAATTCTATGTTACCTCTCTATCTAGCTGAGATGACAATAGGGTGATGACTCCAGTTTTTGGGTGCATAGAAAACACAGAAGGCAACGCAGGTCTCTGCTCAATGATGGAGTATTTCAGGCGCGTGTGCATGGTGTCCGGTTCATCATTGTCTGTTGCACACACCTGTCCCACAGTGGAGCCTGCACATTGAAAACATACTCTTTCATTTCCAAGCATTTTACAGTATTTTCAACTTTTCCATTTATTTCACTTCTCTCCACTTATCTCAAAATAGTACCGGATTATTTTATTGTATATTTGAGCAATGGTGATATAAAATCTCAAACTTCTAAATTAAACATTATTTATTATTAAGTATCCTAACGTTCTAACATTTTAAGATTTGGTGACCATACATGCATTTAAAGTACTTATTTAATTAACAGCTTTATAAATATTCATTTTACACTCCCCTGGACTTAATCTTTGTAGATTTTTAGTCTTAAAATTACACTTGTGTTTACCAGAGGTGTGCGGAGTAGGAAGGACAATCTCTTCCTGTACCAGTGAGATCTGATTTGAAGGTACACACACACACAGAGTAATAAAATAGAAAAGAAAATTTTCAAAAATTACACTTGTGTTTAAATTGATCATTTTAGTCCATTTTCTGTTCATTGGCCAGTTAGATCTTTCTAGAGGAAATCTGGAAACTGTATTTTAAAATCAGTCTTTCTGCTAAAGTACATAATTTCTAAATGATGGTTAAAATGTTTGCTGCATTTTCAACGTTCTTTATGATAATATTCCTATATTGTCAACCATTTAATCACTACAGAATACCAATAGATAGCTTCACAGTTTCATCTTCAACTGCTCAACAATTTATTGTTTTCTAGAATGTTTTCTCTTAAAAGTAAATCTATTTTATCCCATAGAGGAAAGCCAAGCAACGTGTATTGAATAACTTCTATTTTTCAGTCACTGAGCTTGGCACTCGAGTGTATTATGCTTTGTTTCATTTTTTTATAAAGAGGAGAAAACTAAGGGTGGCAGGATTAAGAAACTTTCCCAGGTCCCATAGCTAATAAAGACTACATAAAATTTCACCCATTGCAGCTAACTAAGAACACGTAGCACTTTTTGCCACCAGGTAACGGTACCTCTCACTGGTCATAGTGAAATTCATCTTATGATCTGAAATATATTTAAGGTACTTTATATTGTGAGCAAATGATGACGTGCTCATTTACCATCCGAAAACACTTTGGAAGACAAGCCTGGGGTCTTCTTTCAAAATTTGATGGCCTTGAAAAATCTCCCAAGCAGTGCTACACTGTTCACATGGGATCACCGAGAGTCTGAAGTAACTCAGTAGCTACTAGCAACAAAAACAACTCTGTTAAAGTTGAGCAGTGGTGATTCACTTGTAAGTTTCTTCTCTTCCACGTAGGAGACCTGGGTTCAAGTCATGGTCCAGACAACTCAACTGCCGCCTCCACTTCTCCATCAGTGGAGGCTTCTGCATGGCTGTGATGCCGAACAGTCAGGTTTCAGCACAGACTATAAACTACGAAGGACTGGGAAGTAAGAGCAGGATCCAACTTGTGAAAGTCCGTCTATGGACCCACAACAATCTGACCTCATTGTGGATGGGGTCAACAAGTTAGGAAGCCAACCTCACAGAAAAGTACATTATTATGGTAGATGCTTACCAATTCTACAGTTTTCAGCAACTGTGAAAACATAAGTAGTTTCTGTAAAAATTGGGTAATTGTCATTTTCATCCTCAATTTTGATTACAAGGGGCAGAAGAAAGTCTGCAGTATAGCCATCTGGGGTTGTTGCAAAGGCAGCTAGCTGTGAAAGGAATGAAAATAATCTGTTAACATAAAACATTATTGATCTGGAGACCACCACTACTGCAATGCTGCTCTCACCACTTGTTACTGCTTTAACAACAATAGGGATAACGAAATTCTTAATGAAAGATAGCATTTTATGTTTCAATTTATTTATAATGCCACAATCACTTTCAAGTTTCTCACTATTATCATATTATTATCAGAAATATAACAGTTTCTATTGTAACTTTCTCCAAGTAGTTGCGTAGGTTTTTGCTTTGTTTTGTTGTATTTGAAAGTCTTTGCATCTTCACCGCAGCTCACTGGATCATTTTTAACTTTGGATTCTTTTAACTGAGATAATATTTGGAATTAGTTAACTGAGATAATATTTCCTATTCTGTTAGGATTTCAAACATCTTGATGGCTTTAGTTATTTAATTTCCCTAAGATTCTTTTTTTCCTTTCAAGAGTCAGAGAGAGAATAAATAAATGGCAGTAGTCACACAGGGATACAATTTCTTTTGATTTTATAATATGAGAACCAATTCCGCTTTCTTTTTACCTCATGGCTACCATGAAAAGAACAGATTATTATAGGTACTTAGAAGGCCACACTGTGGCATTTCTAAATCTAAATATTTAATTCAAAGTTGATGTGTACAGTCAGTTAATTAGGTATGTTGTTGCTGTATACTGTAGAGTTAGAACCAACCCATAGCTGACCCTCTGGCAAATTTTCACACTTACTTATGTACTATTCCATACTTCTTACATGGTATTTCAAATTTTAACATAGTATAAGGAAAAAATACACACTGCATCCAATGTCATTGACTTTTCTATGAAAATTCTCTCAGGTTAAGTGTGTGCTAATAGATACACTATTAGAAATCATTAGAATGGTGTGGGGGTAGATTAAATGTGTTGGTCTCCTAATCAAAGGTTAGGAATTCAAGTCCACCAGCCTTTTCTCAGAAGACAGATAAGATGATTTGTTTCTGGAAAGATTTGCAGTTTTGAAAACTCTAAGGGGCAGCTCTAATCTGTCCTAGTTGGCCATCAGGGGTTGGGGTCAACTCAACAACAGTGGGAATATGAGAATCTCAGAGAACAAGAAACGATCAATGAGCCGAGAAGGAATGCATAAATGGCCGAGTGGAAAGATTACTAGTACATTATACAGATGTTAGACTTTACCTCAAAAGATCCATACTGCTCACGGTCTACACTTCTAGTACAAAACAGGTTTCCAGTGTCTCGATCAACATAAAATAAATTTTTAGGTTCTCGGTCAACTCCAGGCCCTTTTATGGAGTAGTATATAGTGTAGTTCTGTGCTGCGTCAGACTGGATCTAGAAAACAGATATATCAGAAAGAATCAATTTATATCTCATCAGAACTCTCATTTTTTATACATTTATTCCAATTGTATTGCTGCTTGTGATTCCAGAAAACAATTTAGGGAAAATATTTTATCTTTATTACTATGAAAAATTAATAAAATACTGATGGTGCAGAACCGAGATACAGAGAGAAGCAAACATAAAGAAAATAATCTAGTAGTATCTTGGTTTCAAGAACAAATAAAGACTATGCTAAAAGAAAAATTATAATTAAATGCACCAAATACTTTTAGGTGGAAACATTTTCTTGCATTATAAAATAAAATATTCTGAACATTAAAATGCTTTCCAAAATTTCAGTTTGTAAAAGAACTGAACTTTTAATATATATACCATGCTATTTGAAGTATTAATTTAAATTACAGTGATTATCAGGCATAACCTTAGAAAATGCTTCTTTCAACTAGTTTCCATTATTTCTCAGTGTCTTCCTTATAACAGGACTTAAACAGGAAAAAAAATGTATCTGTGCACATAGAAAGGGCAGTAATATCCTTGTAAGTGTGATAGTCTGGTCTTTAATGCCAAAAGCAATATTTTTCCAGGCTTTTTTCATGCTCTCTGTAAATTAGTTACTATCTCTGTTCAGTATGACTAGCATAATGCTTTTTCCACTTTAATACATTCATATTCATTCAATCTTTTGGTGAGACACAAAGGATGATTTTCTCTTACTATTTTAGGAAGAAAGTTACTCAAATTCATAAAATGAATGGTAACAACCACTGGCAGTGCAGGAAGACAAGATTTGTTAAAGTTTCTACTGAAAGTATTTTTTTTAAAAAGGGATAGGAAAAAGGTGATCCAGTATGACTTGAGATGGAGACCTGAAAACAAGCAATATATAATTGTACATCTTTTTTCCTTTATAGCGTTTGACTTTTTTTAGCAATTGCCACTCTTCATTAGGCAACCATGTATTGAACCCTAGAAATAGAGCTCAGTTTTATAAATTATGCTGACATAATTAAAATTTCATTAAAACATGTATGCAAATACAAATACATATACTGTCGCAGATGTTGAAACATATCACGGCATACTCATTCTTGTGGCCGTATACAACTACTTTTTAAAAAATAATTGCATGTTCATTGTAAAAAAAAGGGTTTTCCTTTTTTATTTTATATTGATTTGCATAGGAAATTTGCATACATTGTGTTTAATTCATATACACAGCATTTCACATATGCCTTCATTCACATAGTGTATCATATGATCATTCCGTTGTTTTACAAAATTAATCACCACTAATATTTTTAAAAAGAAAGATTCTCAAAACAAAAAAGCAATAAAACGTACTTGTTGAAGGAAAAGTGGGAAAGGACCCAAAGAATTCTCTTGCATCGAATAAGGAATGGGAGCCCATCTTCTCTTGCCACGTCTGAGAATTTTTTCTTTAGAATGTCCTTTCTTTAGATCCTTTATTTAGAAAACAAAGGGGGTAGTCAATATTATTTTGCTCTTAGACATCAACACGCTGATATTGCTTTCTCTTTTTTTGTGAAATTTAGCTGGGGACATACACAGCAATAACAGCACTGGGAAACGAAATTAAACATTCACACTGCCAAAAAGATAATAAAAAAATCTTTTTGAGAAAATAATTTGATGGTGTGATATGGAAAACAGGGCAATGGAACTGGAAACTTGAAAGAGAAACTAAGTAATAACAATAAAGTGTCTCCATCTTGCCATGCAGCAACAGGGGAGCAGAGAGATGCAATGATAATAAGCACAGCATGTGTTTTTCTAAATTTAGCACAAGTATATTCCACTCACCAGCAACTAGGCAGAGCCAGGGAATCAACAAAGGTCTATGTCAGAAGAAAGAAATAAGGTGACAACTTTCAAAAGTCTGCAGTAAGTAGTGGTCAACCACCAAACAGAAATCATTTTGCTCTTGGGTGTCATGATACAATTAATCTGCATGACAGCCAAGCCTCAATTTAAAATATTCATCTATTTCTAAGTCTAAACATTGTGCCAAAATAGATTAAAAATCTAGAGGTTAAAACTTTCAGAACTGGTTATTAGACATGCATTCTACAGTAAACATAAAGTGCCTAGGCTTAATTTCTCATGCTGTAGAGTTTATGCCAAATGTTCTTCCACTTTTATTTTTGTATTATTTTTTTTATTTTTGTATTCTTAATAAAGAAGAAAAATTATTAAGGAAGACAGAAGAAGAACTGATGCCTTTGAACGAACTGTGGCAGGGGCAAAGAGTATCAATTGTTACATGGACTGGCAAAACAAAAAAAAAACCAATCTGTTTTGGGGGAAGTATAACCAGGGTCTTCCTTGGAGGCAAAATTGGTAAAACTTCACTTCACACACATGAGGCATGTTGTTAGGAAGCACCAGTCTTTGGAAAAATGATATCGTGTATGGAAGAGTAGAGGGTCAGTGAAGGAAAGGAAGACCCTCAAGAAAACAGATTGATATATCGACGGCAACAATAATGAAGACGGTGCAGATTGGCAAGGTTTCAATCTGGTTTTCGTAGTAGGGTTTTTATGAGTCAATTTGATGCACCTAACAACAAACTCTTAAATTCTTATGTTGTAGTTTTTGCCAATTCCTTTTTAAAAAAAAAAAGAAATTCTCAACAAAAAGAAATAACGATCTATGTTGTGCAATCCCTTTCTGCTTCAATGGTTAAACTGCCTCACAGTTTCATTCTTTTTCAAGTTAAATTATCCTTTGTTGTCATGTTGTTGTTGTGTGCCCTCGAGTTGCCTGCAACTTGTAGCGACCCCATGTACAACAACCCTAAACCCTGCTCTGTCCTGTGCCAATCTCACTGTCTCTGACACACGCACCCCCATTACTCCAGTCACTGAATCAATCCATCTCAGAGGGTCTTCCCCTCCTGCACTGTTCCTCCGCCCTCCCAAGCATGATGTCTTTCTCCACAGACTGGTCCCTCCTTGCAACATGTCCAAAGTATGTCAGACGAAGCTTCAAAATCGTTGCCTCCAAAGGAGTAGCCTGGCTTCTTCACCCTCTCCAAGACAAACCTGTTTGTTCTCTTAGCAGTCCATGGTACATTCAATACTCTTCTCCAGCACCACAGCTCAAAGGCATCAATTCTCCTTCTATCATCCCTAGTCACTGTCCAGCTTTTTGATGCATAGTAAGTGATTGCAAAGACCATGGCACCTTTTCTCGTTTCACATTTTCCTTTGCAGTATTAGTTCTACTTGAAGAAAATATATGAAGATACTTCATTTATAATTTAGTATACCTTTGTTTGATGCTCTAAAAATACAGCTATTTTCGTCTCTTGGTTCTCCATGCTGGAAAGTAATATGGTAAAAGTTCTCTTCTCCTTGGATAGAAGTATAGCATGTGTAGCATATATTGAGCCATCTTCAAAAACTTGAAAATCAGGATCACTTGACTGAATCTGAGTTGCAGATTTCAAGCACCCCTTCAAGTCCACTGTAGAAAAATATACACAGCAATCATTTATAAGACAAACCATAAAAATACATAGTTTCTCAGGGGTCATTTCCAGAGTCAATTCATTTGGGGAAGAGCCAAGAACGTAAAAACGCATTTTAACGGAGTTCTGCAAATTTTGCATTTTTAGACGACACAGCTAATGAAGCTGTACTTGAATACAGACATCACTCCGAATCCTACTCAGCATTCTTTTAAGAAAGAGACATTTGTTCTGAGAAAAAGGCATCAAAACCGTAGTGTCTGAAGCTATGACATTGGAAAAAAGGCATACTTTATGAAAGAAAATTAGCTATAGAACAACACATAAAAATGGAGTTCTTGAATCTGTTGTCTGTCACTATTTTCCCATTTCTTCTATGTTTTCTCAGATAGGTATGTTAAAACAGCAGTTTTTGGAGAATGATGTATTTTTTTATAAAAGTCTGCCAGATGTCAATAGATTTTAAAATAAAGATTAAAACTCTCATCTCATTGCTGTTGAATGGAAAGTGATATCTTTTAAAATAAAGATTAAAAATCTCATCTCATTGTTGCTGAATGGAAACTGACTCATAGCTGAAAGCTGAGCCTCCAGTAGGCTTCAGAGGCTGTAAATCACCCAGGAAGGGATCATCCATCCTTCTCCTGCTGAGCAGTTGGTGGATTCGAACTGCCAATGAGGTACCACCTCAGGGTTAGCAGCACAACTTCTGGGGACTACACAACCCAACAGCTTCAACACTCTTTCCCAATCTCATAAAAGCATTTTGTACTATATACTATGTCACTCATCTGACGTATAGTAACATTTTATAATTTCTATTTCATTAATACTTGAGTAGTTATTTTATTAATCAAGCTAAATTTTATCTACTTCATATAGTGCTTTCAATGAAGAATAAAATTCCTCTCAACAAAATGAAACATGCATGAAAAATTACAATGTGAAATATTTATTTTAATTTCTGGACCCATTGCATTTCTCTCACAAAAATGACACCAACTTTAAAATGGTTATACCAAATTAACTAAAGCTTATTATTACTCATCTTTGGAAATTTCTTACCTCTACCAATAAATTTTCCAGCATCCAGTGTGGAAGGAATATGAAGTGTAACATTTTTGCAGGCATCACAGACCAATGTCAAGATCTAAAAAAACAAAACCAAAAAAACCAAAATACAAAATGTATATAAAATGTTTGGTCAACCATTCTTCTAAGTGATATAGCACTGGTCTGTCATTTGCTGTGCAAACTAGTGATTGCTGTGATGCAAAATACTGTGACATTGATATGTCAAAAGCAATAATGGTTACCCATGGTAGACAGTGTTCAGTGGAGCTCCCCAATTAAAACAAGCTTGGAAACAAGAGTGACATCTACTTCCAAAATAGCTTGCCTACAGAAATTCTGTGAACTTGGAGAAACGTTGGAAAGTTATATAAGTGTCAGGTCTTTTGTTCATAGGGTCTCCATGACTCATCTAGGACTCAAAGGCACTTCACAATAGCAACAATATATAAATGACCTTTTGTATACCTATGAGTTTATGCAATTTACATTGCTGACATTCTCATTTATTCTCTCTCTCTCTCTCTCTCTCCCCTTGTTATCAAACTGGAATTAACTCATTGCTGGTTTTTCCAAGGCTGCAAATTACACTGGAGGAAACTGCTCATTTTTCTCCTGTGGAGCTGCTGGTATATTCAAATCATTTTCATTTGAGTTCAAGTCCTTACTCAATGGCCACCAGACCTTCCTAGAACAAATACACAGTGGAATACAACACTTAGAATGTCTTTTTGGAGGGAGGAGGAAAGAAAATAATAAACTTCTTCTTCCATAATCACCAAAGCTCAGAAAAGTAAAAGGGAGTTAATAATAACATCAACCTCTAACTTACTGGGAACCTAAACCCCAGACCTGATTACAACTCAGAGCAACTCTGTGGGATAGAGTTCAACTGTCCCCTAGGGTTTTCCCAGGCTGTAAATCTTCATAAAAGGAGACTGCTTCACCATCACCTCAGCTGGCAGATAGATTCGAACTCCTGACCTTTTCGTTAACTGCAAAACAATCCACTGCACCAATAGCGCTTAATTCACTGCACTCTTTATGCAATACTCCCTCTCACACACAATATATCACTGCTGTAGAACTGATCCTGACTCATAAAGATCCTCCACTGGGTTTCTGAGGCTAAAGAACTTCACCAGAGAGAAGGGACTGTCCAGCTTTCCCTTGTGGACCAGCAGGTAAAAGCTAATCTTTCAGTTAGTAGCCCCATACATAGCAAGCACTATACCACTAAGGCTCTTTCATTGGATACAGTGAGGATCAAATAACAATGTAAAAGAAAGGGTGTTGAAATTCACTAGGAGAACAGTGGAAGTATGTAAACAGGCCAGAAAAGCAAGCTCAATGATCAAGTAAAATTGTTCCAATGATTTTGAATTGATACAACAATGAACTATTTCATAAACTTAATAATACCCTAAATAAAAACCAATGCTTTTCAAAAACTCCATTATTTGATCACAATGAAGTAGTCTGGAAAGTATGTATATTTTTATCTCACTCAAGCAAGCGTATAATCCTGATGCAGAAACTTAATTGTGCAATTTCTCATAAACATTGTTGTTGAGCACTGTGGCCTCTGAATCCACTCACAGCTGACACTCCAGCGAGTTTTCAGAGGCAGTCAATCACATGGGAGGATCTTTCTCCCAAGGAGCAGTTGATGGACAGAAACCACTTAAGCTTTGGGGAGGCAATATAATTCCTTACCACTAAGCCGTCAAAGCTGCCTTCCTATAACTGAGTTCGTCATTTTAGAAAAGAATTAACTGAAGATTTTAAAAACTATTTAGCCATGTTTAAGGAGCTTTGATGGTACAGTGTTTAAAGTGCTTTTCTGCTAGGCAAAAGGTCAGAGTTTTGAACCCTCAGTCATTCTGTGCAGCCCGCTTCAGTAAGCATCACAGCCCTGCACATCATAAGGGCCAGTTCTACTCTATCCCGGAGGATTGATACGACTTGGAATAAACTCAAGGGCCACTGGGTTGGTTTGTGGTTTACAGTGAACCAATTCCAAGAGAGCAAGCTCTAGTGGTCTAGTGGTAAGGAATTTCACTGGAAATCTAAAGGCAGGAGGTTCAAATTCATCAACTGCTACAAGAGAAACAAGGTTAGCAATCTCTTCTCATTTGAGTTACAGCTTCTGAAAACCCGACTGAGGGTCAGCCACAAGTCAGTTCTCACTTGACAGCCCATAACAACAACTGAACATTCTGAAATTTATTTACGCTGTTGCTAAACCATTGCAATGGATGCTCCTGAATGACTTCTATTTTTTCCCTAAAGCTTTGCAAAGATTTCTGACTGAAAAGAAGATGGCCAACTGCAGTCTTTGTATTCTTTTTTTTACATGCTCTCTAAATAGAAATAAAAATAACAAAAATTTAGATGAAATTCTTATTTCAAGGACCATAGTAAAACATTTTCATTTAACTCATATATGAAGGATGGGGGAGATAGTGTCTCATTTGCAAACTACTAATGCACACACTGAAAAATTGTATGGAATCTGATATTGAAAGACAAGTAGGGTTTTCACTGATGGCATAACTGAGTGAGAACTGAAGGTTCGAATTACAGGCACTGAATGAATTCATCTTCTTAATGTGAGCAAGAACGTACTTAACTGGTTGCTTGCCTGGTATAGCCATGATCAAGGTATAACAAAAAACAAAGCAAATCCTTAGCCCTTACCAAGATTAAAATAGAAGGAGGAAAGGAGAATAAACAAACACACAAATGTCACCTACTGTCAAAAAACACAGAGCTAAATACTTTGAGATTAATCAATCAGGAAGAACTCCATTCACTGCCAGTTAAGTTGGAACCACTCATAGCTGGCCGTCCCTTGGGTTTTCAGAGACTGTAACTCACACAGGAAGAGGTTACCCATCTTTCTCCAGAAGAGAAAGCTGGTGGATTCAGACAACCGGCTTTTAAGTTAGCAGTACAACTCCGTACTTTCTAGGCCATCACGACTCCAAAGCAGGAAAAAAGAAGGTAATAATGGGGAAAATATTCAGAACGTGAATGAAAAGAGGAGGCAAATCATGGACATTTATTCATGCATGTTGTTGTTGTTTTATGTGCTGTCAAGTCGCCTAATTCACAGTGACCCTACGTATAACAGTTCTGAACCCTGCTCTATCCTGAGCCAACCTTATTGTCTCTCACACACCTACCCCTATTACCTAGTCACTGAATCAATCCATCTCATTGAAGGTCTTCCTCTCCTGTGCTGTCCCCCCACCCTCCCAAGCATGACGTCCCTCTCCAAGAACTGGTCCCTCCTTGTAACATGTCCAAAGTATATCAGATGGAGCTTCAGAATCCTTGCCTCCCAGGAGCAACCTGGTTTCACCCTCTTCAGGACGAACCTGTTTGTTACTATCTAAAATACCTACTGAGTGGTTGCAATGTGTTGTTGTTGTTAAGTGCCATCGAGTTGCAGGTGACTCAAAGCGACCCTATGAACAAAAGTCCTGGACACATCCTGTATAACTTTTGTCCTTTATTCAGGTTCATAGGGTTTCCAGAGGCAAGCTATTGTGGAAGTGGATACCACTCCTTGCAATGTAGCAGGCACAAAATAATACACCACATCCTCATGGAACAGTCAGTGCTTGGAGAATGCGTATTTGTAACTTCAATATGATAAAAAAAAGTGTGTGGTGTTAAGGAGAGCAAAGCAGGCAGGGCTAATGTGCAGACCCAGTCTAGAAGCCAGGGGAGTCACCTCAAGGGAAACTAATGGTCAGCCACATCAAGCAGAACCCCAGCGTTACAGAGACGGGAACAGAATGTGTGAAACTTCTGACGGAAAACACAGGATGGGTTGGCCATTGGTTTACATTGGATCCAGGGAATCAGAGGTGGAGTTTATCTTGAGCAGGAATAATACAGGTTAAAAAAATAAAGTCAAAGACCTGCTTTAAGTAGAAAACATACCTAAGTAGGTTTTCATTTGAGTAAAGTTACTCTAATTAGTGTGAAGAATGTGTAGGAAGCATACAAATTTTTCATTTTCAAAAACAGGAGGCTCTTGTAATATAAGGTGTTATGCTGTCAACCCACAGGCATGTGGTTTGAAGACATCAGCTGCTCTGTGGGAGAAGGGTGAGCAATCTCCTCCTATATAGCTTACAGTCTCTGCAAGCCCACTGTAGGGTCTGCTATGAGTCGGCTCTGACTCAAAGACACATAATAACACATGTCATCCAGACAGACCTCGATTCTGACACTAACGAAAATGATGGCTAATTTTTTTCTTTTAAAAAATACCCTAAGGCATTAAAAAAATGACAAAATAGCAAGATTTTGGGCAATAAATGGAGACGAAGCTGGAACACAGAGTGGTAATGAGGCCTCCTAGACACAATTTCTATCCTGAATAAAGGAGTAATACAGGAGCACGGGACCTACCAAGATCTAAAGGAAAAACTCCCCCACCTTCACCTGGGGTCCCAAACACTAAAAGGCTGTAAGGCTGAGTCAGAAATAAATTCAGCATTTGCACAGAAATTCACAGTTCACATCACCTACTTGGTCCAAAAATCTCAAGCTTTTAAGAAGTTTAAATAGGGCCTACTACATACACATTGCCACAAATGCTGGAAGGCATTCAACGGAATTAAATTCATCCTTACAAGATAAAGAAACGATAACAAAAACTCAAAAATAAAAGCAACAACCAGCCCACAAAAAGTAAAATGCAAGGGTCAGCAAATACTTCCTTAATTTAACTTTCAAGACAACAATCATAACCACACTGACAATACATGAAAGGCAGCTCACTAAACACTGAAACAAGATAGGCTCTCAAATGCCACCACTTACTGTTAACATCACACTGAAGGTCTATCAGGCAATAGAAAAGTAATACGAGTGCATGAATTTCAAAAAGAAGTAAAATAATCTCTATTTGCATTTGATATGACTGTATACCTGCAAGATCCAAACAAAATAACTGAAAAATTGCAGGATAATGATAATAAAATTCAGTGAAGTTAAAAGAATAACTGTTAGGATATAGAAACTATTAGTCTTCATGTACATAGTAAAACTAGTTAGGCACTGTAGTAAAAGAGGAGAAATCTTTTCCAAAAACAATAAAAGGTTACAGTGCCAATGTAACAAGAGAACCATGCAAATCTCATTTGAAGAAAATCTAAAAATATTTCTAAAGAACAAAAATAAGACTGGAATAGAAACAGATATACTATGATCTTAAATAGGAAAATTAAAAAACAGAAGAATATAAATTTCCACTAAGTTATTATTAATATTATATGATCCTAAAGAAAAACCAAAACCCCTACATTATCCCTCGGAACCATATAAATGGATTCAAAAGATAATACGGAAATAGGAACAATGAAAAATAGAAAAACTATGAAAATAAACAGCAACAAAATCCCAGCATTTTAAAGTATTCTGAGAAAATAGTAACAACAGTGTGCTATGGTTAGGAATACAAATGCAAATATAAATGTGGATGCTCTGGTGGCCTAATGGTAAGAAAGTGCACTGCAGTCCAGAAGGCAGGCAGTTCAAATTTACCAGCTGCTCCAAAGGAGAAGGATGGGCAATTGCCTCCCATGCCATTAACTTCTTCTAAAAATCTACTGGAGGGTCAGCTCTGGGTCGGTTCCAAATCAATGGTACACAACAAGAACAAGGGTTATCAATACCAAAAATACCAAAGCTGAGGTCACTGAATCAATTTTAAGGCCCAGGGACTAAATAAAAGATAACTGTCATATCTTCTGGTTAGCAGCAGGATGCTTTGACCACTGCACCAATGGGGCTCCGTGGGTTACAGACATGATGGGTTACAAACCATCAGCAGCTCGGGTGGTAGAATCATTAAAGCACTCAGCAGCTGACTAGGCAATCTGCCACGGTGGGGATTACAGCCTAGAAGACTGTTCTGCTCTGTCCTGGGGCGAGGCCAGGAGTTATAATCACCTCATCAGCCACCACAACCACATGGAACTCTTCCGTGACAGACATAGACAGTACCTCACATCATTGAGTTCTAGCTACAGCACTGGTAGGACTTGACCTAGACCGTCATTGGCATAAAAGATAAGGTAGAACCCCTATATCAATCAGAACACAACAGAAAAATCTCAAAGTGATCAGAGAAATAAATTTAAAATATGATGAGAGAAGAAAACAGATAATTTCTAGATAAGTTTGAAGTCAAGCAAGTCTAAGGATAAATCACATTTCATAAGCCTGTTAAAACTGAGAAACTCAATTAGGATGATGGAAAAAGAGCCACTTAGAAGACAGAACAAAATGTAAACTTAAAAGAGAACTGAAAAAAGGGTACTTAAAATTACATTTTTATTTTATGCTGGTTTCCTCACAAAACAGCATTTTAAAGGTGAATCTCTAATTTTTAAAGATCTCTTTTAAATCAAGAAGACCCTGGAACTAAATGGACATGAAAAATTCATATGAAAAAGTATGAATGATTCACATAAAAAGTAATAAAATGGCCCTTAAACATATAGAAATTATGTCCACCTCACCCATAACAAGAAAAAGTGGATTTAAAACTACAGGTGAAATGTCATCTCTCATTGGCAAACAATTAGAAATGTAACACCATACTTTGTTGGCAAAAAAATGCAGAGAACCAGATTCATATATTGTGGTTAGGAGTATAAAGTTACTGCCTTTGGAGGAGGTGCTAAGAATACCTTAAAAAAATTATAGATGCATATTATATTTTCTCCTGGTAATCTTACTTTTGACATTTGATCCTATTACTACCCCAGCTCATATGGGGAATGACTTCATTCAACCCATTTTTATTCACTATGACATTATCTGCAATAAAAAAAGTGTTAGCAGAGGTGAGAAACAGAAGTAAGCAGATGTATCTGACATCGTATTGAGATTGATTAGGGGGTGTGGATGAGCAAGGAGGAAGAAATAATAAATAGCCCCCAGGCGGTGCCATATACTGGATGGAGTATAGAGTTACTGTACAAGAAGGAACTGGTGACACAGAAGAATTTCATGAAACAAAGTATGAACCTGTGATGACATAAAGGACGCTAAACGAAAAGCAACCGTGTTTGCAAAGATGCTAAACACTGTGTGACACATTACAGCAGGCAGATAGATACAAAGGCCAATTGCTCAGTGCAGACATCTGGACAAATAATACCAGTTTTGGATGTGCTTTTTAAGCCATAAAAACTAAATGATATCTCTTCAAGGGTGGGAGTAAATTTCAAAGGATAGAGCCTAAAAGTGGGTCCCAGGAAAAAAACAATATTTGAGAAGGATGGAAAACAAGCTGTTGAAGTCTAAGTCTGAACAGTCAAAATCCAACGTCAGGAGAGAATTTCCAAACCAAAGGCGCAGTCTGTAACAATTCTATCGGGCCTGAGTGCTATTTGGATTTAGTAATGGATTTCCTTTATGACTTTAGGGAGCAGCCGCGGTAGTTAAGTCATTTGTGAGCTGAGGCAATACTAGGAAGTGTGGAGAAACTGATTTGTAGAATGGTGAAGGATTACTTAGGCAAATGGAAGAGGAAATGTAAATGGTGGTGGGGGTTTTGTTTCATTTTGTTATTGTTATTTATGGTCCTCCAAAAGGCATTTTTTTTTATCCCACTTAATAATATTTTACACTAAAATAGTCTCCAGGCATTTATCACACCTGAGACTCACAAGCACAACAATCATCTAAGGACTTTGCACAGGTGTGTATAAAAGAAGAACAAGGAGTACTCATGCCAGGCCTTCAACCTGAAAACAGAAGGAGGGGAATCGCCAGGGCTGGCTTTCTTTTTCATGCTCTCTCACTCCTCGTCTATCAAGCTATGCAGCTAAGGAAGACCAAAGAACAGAGGTTACTCAATTTCGGTTTATTCCCTTAAGCCGGGCCACCTTCTAGAGGTGTTCTCAGATTGTTACACACTGTGAATTTTGGGTGTAAATATTTAGAGAGTGGAGTTTCCAGCTGGTGCAACAGGTTAAGGCACTCAGCTGTTAACTTAAGGCTGGACATTTCAGTCTACCAGAGGTACCTCAGAAAAAAAGGCCTGGTGATCTAGTTGTGAAAAATCAGGCACTGAAAACCACAGAACACAGCTCTATTCTGACATCCCAGAGGTTGCCATGAACTGACTGGAAGACAGCTGCGATGGTTTGCTATGCGTGATGGTTATATCACAAGATGGTATATATCAGTGGAACCTGTTCTAGACCAAGCCATCAGAACTTCCCATGATTTTTAAAGAAGTGGTAAATTCACTTAAGTACCAACAATTCGTTCCTTTGCTACCAACAGAATGTAGTGGCTATTATTCATTCCATTCTCTGTTTCCTCAGCAGTAAAATACTCATTTGTACTAACTGGAACTTTCTATATTGCTGGTAACTTAATTGATGGTTTCAAGTCTACTAAATCCCCAGGAAACACACGCCAACGTAACAGCAACAACCACAATTTTATTATTGTACTTCTTAAATAGTTGACTGCAATATGAAAGTGGTGGAGAAAGGGAAATTATTTGACTAGTTCCCCTTCGCCCTTTCCACTTCCCTCTGGGCTGCCCAACTGCAGGTTCTCTCTGCTTAGTTACCAGTTCCTTCCAATGACACCCTTGTCTTCCGCTGCTGCTTGAGCAGTGCATTCTCTGGGCACAAGTTCTCCAATCTCCTGTGTTCTTTCTCATTGCCATTCAAGATTAACTTGTGCCTCAATGCCCAAAGTTCAGTGTCAAAAGGTATTATCGAGTTAAACAGACTTTAACATCTGACCTGTTTTAATTTTTTTTCCAGAAAACCCACAAAGCCCACAGAAGGCACCTCTAATGCTAAACTCTCTTAGGGGCTACTTCCTATCTGGGGGATCCATCCTTCTCAGAAACCAGGAGGGTGTATTTCGCCTTTGATCCCAGCTCTGAAAAGGAGCTAGCCTGATAGAGTCCCTGCTGCTGTGTTCTTTAAAGTGCCAGAAGCTGGGGAGGAGGGTAGTGGCAAGGGTAGTTTAAAACCAGAGGGGAGAGGACTAGTGTAGGACAAATGATCCTGTCTCTGATTTCCCCCAGTGATTTAGGACTTGGAAACCTCAAACAAACGCTGACAAAGAAAGCAAACACTACAAAGGTCACCAAGGGCGCGTTCACCTACCAGCCCGCAGCACAGAAGCCAAACCACCCCAAACCTCTCTCCATTCCTTGCCAAATGCAATCCCAAAAGGCTTGTAGTACTTTCGACCCAGGATTCGCACTTCCGCCGCCCTGACCCCCAGTGGCTCCCCTTCTCGTGGCCTGAACTAGAAATGGAGAACCAAACAGGGCTGCGAACTCTCCAGGAATTTGCAGGAGGCGCCTAGGAACAAGCCGTGGGAAGCCGCGTACCCAGAGGCCACGGTTCTGGAAGGGCGTCTGCGCGCCCGCCCGCGCGCGGCGATTACATCTCCTTCTGCCCTCGCCAAGCGCGCCCGCCGGCCCGCTTCCGCCGGCCCTCCCCCACACCCCCGGGGTCCCCGTCACCCCCGAGTAACCCTTCACCCTTGCCCCTCTCCCCAGGAGCCGAGGCCGCCCCTGCCACTCACCGCGAGAGTCACCAGGAGCTGCGGGCACAGGGCCCTGCGCGGAGTGCCCCGGGGTCCGGCCGCCGCCATGGGGAGGGCTCGGCGGGCTCGGGGCGGCGCGCTGGGCAACGGAGGAGCGAGCAGGAGCGCGGACAGGGGCCTGCCTCCCGGCTCGCTGTGACGCCGGCCGCCTCTCTCCAGGGGCTTTTCCTCTGGCCGAGGGTGGGGCTCGGGACGCGTCGGAAAGGCTCCAAGAGGCCCCTCCTTGGAATTGTCTTAAGTCTGTATTTCTCGAGAAAGCAGCAGGTGGGAACTCCCTGTCGCCCTCGTCACCCTGGCCGACTGCGCTCAGATGTTTTTCACCAGTGGACGCCACCTATATTCCCCGTGTCACCTCCTCCGCCCTGTGCACGCCTGGAAGGATTAAAGCCGGCCCTGCCCCGCGGGAGCCCTGACTGTACAGACTGGGGCCCAGATCGCGGGGCCAGGGGGCTCCTCACACATCCTGATCTGGGCTCCTCGGTTACAGGCCCCTTACAGACCAGGCTGGCCTTGGGAGAACTGCATTGTCAGGCACACCGTGTGCAGGGCCGCTCCTGGGGGAGTATTGGACACACCCCGCTGGACAGCCAAGTGCAATTTATCCAGTCCTTAGATCTGTGGCATAACTTTCTTGGAGATAGTGATATATATTTTTCTTGTGATTTTTAACGAAAATTTACAGAAAGGTTGGGTTTTCCTTCGTTAATACACATTTTTCCTCTCCCTCCCTTTCCCGCTCCACAACTCACTATGTAATAGTCATTTTGTGAGTTATGTGAAAATGATACAGTCAGCACACCCTTACTTAAGAACAATCCATTAATGATCAGTATTTTTAAAGGGCAAGAGCAAGTTAGACTGGCAAATTAATACCTTGCCTTTGGCTGATTTAACAAAGTCACTGTCATCCAGTTAGAACTAACTCGTAACTGATGCGCCAGCGGGTTTTCAGAGGCAATACAGCTGGAGAGGAGATTGCCTGTTCTTCTCCCCGAGAGCAGCTGGTGAATTTGAAACCACCTACCTATGGGTTGGCAGAGCAATTCCTTAACTACTTTAGGCCAACCAGAGGTACCTCCTTGGTCTCAGTTAAGCAAGTTCGAGGCTCTTTATAGAATTTTTTTTCAATTTTAATTGTCATTTTAACAAAAGTTTACAGAAAAGTTAGATTTTCATTCTTTGTTGTACCTTTTACCCCCTCTCCCTCCCTTCCTCTTCTCCAAGTTGACTTTTTTTCACTAATTTACAAAATTCTAATACAAATTCGAACAAATTCTTTCAATTTCCCTCACCCCCCCATCAAATTGTACACTCCAATGATTAATCCCCCCCCCCATCCACATCCCTCTGCTTCCAGCCTCTCCCACCCCTCCTGGATCCTTATACTCATTCTAAAATAACAATTTTATATAATTTGTATCCTTGTGGGACTGAGTTAGTTCACTCAACATAATAAATATGAGTGTCTCTTAATGTATCTGCTGAATTAGACACCTGAACTATCCGCAACTAAGGTTATCTTCTCTTCTTTGCCCCTACTCCCAAGCCGAGTCTAAGAGAAAAAACGAATAAGATCATTTCCATTTTGTTGTGAAGTGTGCTTACACTAGATGAATGATTGCAGCACTTTACCTGGGAGAGTTAAGATACAAAAGTGGTGTGCTTTCAGCTCTTCAGAAAGCAAATCTGGCATTCTGACTCATCCTTCTGCACCTCTTCAATTACCAACTTGAGCCTGGGAAGTCTGACCACAAAGGAGAAACTACTTCATTTTCTTTGGTTTAAATGTCCTCGGTTTGGAGGAACTTGTTTGAAAAGCTCAATGTTACACTCACTCTACGTCAATTCCTGCAAACATTCTGTTAAGCATATAGTTACATCCCAAACTCATGCCAACATACTACAGTCATACATTATATTCAAACAATTAGTCTTGTACACTGTGTTATCAGTGACTATTACATAATGAATCATCATGTTTCCATACCCATAAAGATCATCACTGAAGCTTTGCTAGTGAAATAAACCTGGTTCATTAGCACAAATCTGTAGTTGACGTGATTCCAATTCCCTATTTTTTTTTTTAACCCTCATGTTTTTTTTGGTAAGGATTATGAGCTGGACTGTTTCACAAACTCATCTCATCCTGT
Organism: Elephantulus edwardii; assembly: GCF_000299155.1. Taxonomy (NCBI): domain Eukaryota; kingdom Metazoa; phylum Chordata; class Mammalia; order Macroscelidea; family Macroscelididae; genus Elephantulus; species Elephantulus edwardii. The sequence continues at coordinate 1,839,391 of NW_006400011.1, forward strand.
TAATGATGAACTCATGATCTCCATCACGAAGCTTTTCGGATGACAGAAGCTAGGTAGTTTCAGGTTTTAGAGATCCACTCAGACTGTCATCATCCGCTCTTGACAATAGAGCATTTGCACATGCTTGCCTGCCTCCCTTTAACCCCTCATGCCTGAAGGGTGGCTCAGGCTTTTCCTCATTCCAGAAAAGGGTGTAAGAGCAACTAGGAAAGAATTCATCATAGATAATTTATTTTCATCTTTCATGCTAGACAGTTGATTGAAACTGTTAAAAGGGTGATTTTCTCCCTTCATCATGAAAACAATTTCAAACCAATAAATTAAATATAATGCTGAGCAAATTATTCTAGAGGCCGGACTCTGTGGAAAGGAATGTGACATCAGGATTGGAGGAAGACTCATCAATAACCTTTGGTATGCAAACAACACAACCTTGTTTGTTGAAAGTGAAGGGGACTTGAAACACTTGCTGCAGAAGATCAAACACTGCAGCCTTCAGTGTGGATTGCATCTCAACTTCAGTAAACGAAAATTCTCACCATTGGACCAACAGGCAACATCAAGAGAAATGGAGAAAAGATTGGAACTGTCAATGAATTCATCTTATTTGGGTCCACAATCAATACACCTGGCACCAGCAGTCAGATTAGGAGATGTATTGCACTAGGAAGGTCTGCAGACTGGAACCTCTCTGAGAGCGATGATATTAGTTTGAGGACCATAGTGCTCCTGATTCAGACATGGTGTTTTCAATCATCTATTATGCATCTGAGAGTTGGACAATGAATTAGAATGACAGAAGAAAAATTGATGCCTTTGAATTGTGGTGGTGGTGGAGAGTACTGATTATCCCATGGACTGCCGAGAGAACAAACAGTTATGTCTCAGAGAAGGTGAAACCAGATTGCTTCTTGGAAGCAAGGATGGTAAGACTTCATCTCACATACTTTGTGTTTGTTGCTAGAAGCTATTCCTTGGAGAAGGACATCATTCTTGGAAAGAAGATTCCCCAACCAAGTGGACCGACACAGGGACTACAGCAATGGGCTTGAATATGCCAGAGATTGTGAGATTGGCACAGCATACGATAGGGCTCAGATCAATTTTTTATAGGATCAGTATTAGTTGTACTCAACAACACCTAATAATAATAGTTACTTTTTAAAAAGGCTCAGTTTAGTTCATGTTTTTAAATGAGCTATACGGTCACTGAAATAGAACACTTAATCAAAGAAATTTGAAGTAACAGGCATAAATTTGAGAAGATAATAAAGTGTGAGTTGCAACAATAAGTGAATGAAAACCCAAAATCTCTGTAAATGTTCATTAAAACTAATAAAATTTAATAATAAAAAATAAATAAAAAAATAAAGTGTGAGTTATGTATCATTTAGTGGAAACCAGCTCATAGCTCACCCTCCAGCTGATTTTCTGAGGCAATATATCAAACAGGAGGAGATTGCCCATCTTTCTCCCTCAGAAAAACATATATATGTATGTGTAAATACATGTAGGTCGAAGCAATTTTTATTAATTCCTGTTGATTGTGAAATTACTATTTTGACCTGGAGTGGTTTTCCATTGTGCTGTAGTAAAAGTATCCTTTACACGGAGGAAGGAGCAACTTGCTTAATGTCTTGGGATCCTCAGGTAAACATGTTGGCTCAACTCTCCCATTTGTCAATGTAAATAATTGAAAATAACACTGAATGCCACCCAAGGTACCTTACACATCTAAAATAAAACCATTCTGATTCCTCATGACAGATTGTTTAAGGAATCTTGGCTGGAAATTAATCTTCTTATCAGAGAAATTCTAAAACATGAATCAGAACGATCCTTAGGAGATAATTTATAATCCAAAAGTTTTAGGTCAAATTGACCTTGGGGGCTTGTTGTTGTTGTATACCATTGAGTCAGAACCGACTCAAAGCTGACCCTCAGGTAGGTTTTTAGAGGCAGTAACTTGTATAGGGAGAAATTGCCCATCCTTCTCAGAATAGCTAGTGACTTCAAACCACATGCCTTCTGAACTGCTGCCCAGCATTTGCTAATAGGCCACCAGAGCACTTTGGTGGTTAAGTGGTAAGGAATCGCCCTGCCAAGCCAAAAGCATGTGGTTTGAACCACATCAGCTGTTCTGGAGGAGAAAGATGGGCAGCCTCCTCTCTTGCAATTTATTGCCTCTGAAACCCATTGGAGGGTCAGCTATGAGATGATTTCTACTCAACAGGACATAACAACAAGAATCTTCACAGTTTACTAATTTCAAAAGATACTAAACCAAGCACATTAAAGTTGCCTATTGCTAAAGAGTTACTCCTGACTCTTAGGAGAAGACTGCCCATCTTTCTTCCTCAAAGCAGCTGGTGAACTTGAACCACCAACCCCATGCTGACCAGTGCAGGACACTACCATAGCTCAACAAATAATTCTGCTTTCTCACTGTGAAGAACATGGAGCAGGTACTCCACTGACTATGTCATTGCTCTCAGTTCTCCAAGTGACTGGAGAGGAAGGACACACACCAGACACGTGATGTGTATGTACTAGGCAGATTTATCTTGGCACGGAATGGAAAACCACAGCAAGGGAAATGCAAGTGTTGGAGAAATTGGGGGAAGAAATAAAATGAAAGGACACTGTCGAGTTACTTTACAAATGGGAGCAGAGAGGAAAACATCCTAATGGCAATAAATTGAGCATGAATATTTACTGCTCAGAGTTGTTGTAAAGGTTACATGTTGTGAATGTTGCATGAAAGCTTCTCACATTGTAAATGCTCCCTAAGTAGTTAATGAAGTTAGCCACCATCTCCTCGCTCCCCTCTTTCTCCTTTGTGCATCTCTGTGACCTACTCAGATCTCTCACCCCATATCATCCTAGGACAGCTCCCTTCTTACTATTCTTCCAGAGTCTCTGCCTGTCCAGTTGGGGATGCTGATGCTAACTCATTCACTACTGTTGAATCATTCAGTTCCTTCCCCTCAACATTTACCTCAGGCTACATCAGCCACAGAGCTCTAAATGAGATGCTACAGTTCTTGTTAGTTGTGTGCTTTCCTAAATTAAAAAAATCTATTTTTTGAAAAATAAATCCTTCCATGATGGGAATCTTTTGGTTTTGAAATTTATTTAAAAAGATTTAATAAAAGAATTTTGTTTCTTCATCAATGGCATTCTTAAGTGCAATGGCGTTGCATTTTTCTTAACTGTAACTATTAGATGTACAGTTTGGCTTCTACGTTGATTCAAGATAAGAATAAAGTAATTGTAGTCAATGTTTTTAGCACCACAAGCACAAATTGTAACATAATAGAAATCATATATGTCAACATAATAAAAAATATAAATGATGGTGTAGTATTATAAAGTCTTTGAATTTCATGCTGAGCATTACTTTTGCTATTTCCCAAATATTTTATATTTTCATTTGACTATTTAAGACATTTTACGTGCCAATGTCTCTATAAGTTCTTTTTCTCTAAATGGGCCTCAAATTAAGTGTATTATTCTAGTTAAATGAAATGTTCAAAACATTTCCTAATGTGGGTGTTGTTCATTTTGGTAATTCAAAGGTCATGTGAGAAAGAATATCTAAATAATATCCTGTCACAGAGCCTTACCCTTAACAGGACCTCGATAAAAACACGTGTAATAAGCCAATTAATAAATTCCTATGCGTGATTTCAACTATGACAAGAGACACATCACTGCATCTGGTCTGTCATTAATAGATCAACTTGAAATATACCTTTCAGGAATACTGTGGAGAAAATTATCCTAAAACTACAAAACTTTTATTTGTTAGCTTCACTAGTTAACTAATTTTTCAAGTATTTATTGAGCACATGCTATGTCTCAGGCACTGGAAATGCAGGTAAACGAGATCTAAAGGTCATTTACTTAAGAGAAGCACCTAAACGAGCATAAAATAACTGGGGAGAACAAGAGTTACTTCCAATGTGGAATTTATGTCATGTTGAATTCTTATTCTTTGAGAAAGAAAACTAAAAGAAGATAAAATATCAAGGTGTGTCAAATGCGTTAATGATTGACTACCCAATGCGGACAGAGAGTGGGGTGGAGTTCCCCAATTAAAACAAGCTTGGAAGGAGGAGTGGCATCCACTTCCATAATAGCTTGCCTCCGGAAACCCTATGAACCTGGAGAGAGGATGAAAGGCACCCAAGAGTCAAGGACTCTCCTTCATAGGGTCTCTATGAGTTGCCTGCAACTCTACGGCACTTAACAACAACAACAACAACAAGCACCAGATGAGATACAAATAGTGTTGTGTAAGGATAAAAAAAAAAGTAATATAAACAATTAATTATTAATGGATTATGACATGCCACCTTTTTCTTGAATGACCAAGGGACAAGAAATTAATTATTTTGTGAGCTATTATTTACTCTTTGCTTTTTTTTTGAGTTTTTAAAAAAATATTTTCTTGATTTGCATATATTCGTTCATATACATTGTGTTTTGTACATGTATTTTGTGGTTTATACAATTATTGGTATACATTGTTGTTGTTGTTGTTGTTGTTGTTAGGTGTCATTGAGTCGAGTACGGCTCATAGTGACCCTATGAAGAAAACCCTTTCTGTCCTGCACCATCTCACACTTCCTGGCACACAAGAGCCCATTGCAGTAGTTTCCGTGTCAATTCACCACGCTGAGGGTTTTGGTCTCCTTTGCCGACCCTCCAACCTTCCCAACATCATGTCCCTTTCCAAGGAATAGCCCCTCCTAGCAACATGCCCAAAGTATATGTGACGAAGCCTCTTGCCTCCAAAAAGCACTCTGGCTGCACCCTCTCCAAGACATCTCTCCAAGCCATTGGTATACGTTAGATTTTACATATTATCATTGCGCTATATCTTTTTTCACTCTGTCTTTTCGAGAGCCTATTAAACCTTCCCATTCCTTCACCATCCCCACCCACAAACCTCTGCTATCATAGTGATTTCTCCCCTTCCTTTTTTTGCTTTCTTTTCCCTTTTAAACATTTAATCATATCTTAGTTATCTTCCTATTTTCACAACAGTAACTGTATGCAATATTTGACCTTATGTGACTGAGCTGTTTCATTTAGCATAATGCTCTCTAGTCTCTCCCAGTTTATACAGTATTTTATGAAATCCTTGCTCCTTAGTGCTGCGTAATACTCCATTGCCTGAGTGTACCACAATCTCTCAATCCATTCGGTTTTGATGGGCACTTGGGCTGCTTCCATTTTCTTGCTGTCAAGTATTTGTTTTGCTGCCATGTCTCCTAATTTTCTTCATCCTTCACTGACTATGCCTATCTTTCTTTTTGAATTGCTTCTCCTGTTCTATTTGACTTCTAAATTGTATTTTGCCTCTAGGCTGCCTCTAGACTATTTGGTCTCCTTTCTTTACCCTTTTTACCCCTTCGCTCCCTTTTTCTTTCCTGTGTACCATGATATCACAAACTGAAATGTCATTTGGTGTCATGTCACTAGACTACTGACTGAGTGTGAGAGGGCACGCAGAGCAGAGGCCTGTCAGTTTTGAAAAACATTGCATACATGGGGAGTCATGCAAAGATTTGATGTAGTAGAGTGATAAATCATGGAACATTTCCTTTTAATTAGAATCAAGAAGGGAATGAAAGAAGAAATGCCAATTTTAAAAAATCACAGCAGCTAATTGGTCAAGAATCAAGGAAACCTGGAATTATGTCATAAGTGAGACATTCGCATGCAAAAGATGGAATCAAGCATACCTACTGGACAAAATCAAGCAAGCCTGGAAATTGATCAGATTCAGTCATTTCCCAAACATTTATTGTGTCAAATATGTTGTTATTAGCCCATTAACCTTTTCCATTTCCAATCTTAATTGCTGTTGTTGTAAAGTGGTGTTGAGTCGTAGGTGACTCATAGCAACTCTATGAACGAAAGACCTGGGCACTTGTATAACTTTCATCCTTTCTCCAGGTTTGTAGGGTTTCCAAAGGCAAGCTATTTCTTCTTATTATTTTCTTAGTAGATATTAAACAGTTTATCATAATAGACACTTGTTCAAGTGTTTCAGATGTCTCCTTGCCTTTCCTCAGTGCACCCTTAGCATTCGTCCCCAACATTCCTTCTCCTCCTGGCTATTTTTTATAATCTGTTCCTGCTTCCTGAAAAATGTATCTCTTTCTTCCAACATTTTATGTCTGAACAATAAAATAAACTCTACATTGCCCTCTGAGAATTTTCCTTTTTCTCATTACATCCTTTTCCCTCTTAATTTTATTTTAATCTGAGTATACAAATAGTGCTCCTCAGTTTGGTTTTCATAACAAGATCTTCAAGCGATTGAGAGAGTGGTACAGGATGAGTGTCAAAAGGAAAATATCCTAAAAGAATGATGTTATTGAGCAGAAGAAAGAAAAGATACTTTGGATATTCATATAGAAAATATGTATTTTTTTTAAAAAAATCATTCATAAAGCTACATAAGGTGACCTAGTAGTAAGGAGCTGTGCTTCAATCTCAAAGGTACATGGTTCAAATCCATCAGCTTCTCTGTGGGAGAAGGATGGGCAATCTCCTGCGTATGATTAAGTGCTTCTGAAAAACCTGTCAGTTCCAACTCGATGGCACGCCAACGACAACAAAGCTAAATAAAAGATTGTTTCTATCCTTTATGTATCTCTAGTCTTTGGAATAGAGTAAATTGGAACCTGAGAACACTAGGGAGAAAGGCATCAGATATGTCCTTTATTTTCAGCATTGACACAAGAAATATTAGCCTGGAACTCTCAGAAATACTTGACCAAAACTGAAGTCATTAACTTTCAATAGTAAAGCTGCTTTGTTGATTTTCTCTGTCATTGTTAATAGTTTCATAGTCTTTTCTATTTGTTCAACAAGGATTCAACCTAGACACCCTCTCTTCACCCCATCTTCACTTCACCCCCACATCTAATCATTCTCTGAGGTTATTGTAGAGTTGAGTTTCTCATCTCTCTTTTGGGTCATTTTAACTGTTCTTCTAACTCTACAACTTCTCAACCCCATCTCCACGGAAGTGGTTTTTAACTGTGTCCTTTGAAACTCTAAAATCTCTGGGTCTTTTTAGTTGTTTTTTGTTTTGATTGTTTGGCTTTGCTTCTGCTATGCTTTAGAGTTCTGACTTTCACTTAAATTGGAATGATTTCTCCTGCTTTGCCAAAGAAGCATCCCCTGACATGTTCATGAAATTGAAAGAATTTAATCTTCCATATGCAAGTGAATTTTGATGTGTACATCTGTCTTTACAACTTGCTGTTAAGTGCCATTGCATCGTAGATGACTCGTAGCAACCCTATGAATGAAAGACCTGAGCACTGTTCATAGAGTTTCCAGAGACAAGCTATTTTGCAAATCGATTCCACTCCTGCTCCCAAGCTTGTTTAAATCAGAAAGCTCCACCAAACACTGTGCACCATGGGTAACCATTATCACATTTGGCACATCAGTGTCACGGTGGTTAGCATCACAGCAGCCATGAGTTAAAAAAAGTACTACTTATAAATCTGTTCCTTTCCAAGCCCATTTTCTTTCATGTATACTTAGATATTTTCACTCTCAATATACTAATAATAACCAATTGTACACCTGAAGATTAAGACTTCTACACTTGGGAATATATCAATAATATGTTAAATGAAATAGCATTTGCAGAAGTGTACTGTAATGCTTACACATAAAATATGTGCTATGTTTCTTTGACAAACATTTATTGAGCTTCTCTCATGTGTTAAGGGGAGCTCTGGTGGCCTAGTGGTAAGAAGCTGCTCTGCAATCCCTAAGGTACACAGTTTGAATCCACCAGCTGTTATGTGAGAGAAGAATGACAATTTCTTCTCATGCCATTGACTGCCTCTCAAAACCTGTCGGATGGTCAACTATGGGCTAGTTCTAACTCGACACACACAACAACAACAAAGGGATTGACCAGCTAACTAAAAATGTAAATAAGAAAATAACGCCTTTTAGGTGAGAATACTGTAGCTCCTCTGAATTGTTCATAAGATTTTCAAAGGTCAGTTATTTCAGAAGTAATGGCCAATCTTCTTTCTTCGAATGAGCAAATCATTTGAGAAACTGGACTTTATGAAGAAGAGTGTGGCATCAGGATTGTAGGAAGACTCATCAATAACTTGCACTTTATGCACATGGCACAGCCTTGCTTGTTGAAAGCTTGGAAGATTGAGATGCTTGCTGCAACCTAACATGGATTGCATTTCAACATCAAGAACACAAAAATCCTCAACACTGGGCCAAGAGGCAACACCATGATAGACGGAAAAAAGATTGAAATTGTCGATGAGTTCATCTTGCTTAGATCCACAATCAACACCCTCATTACCAGCAATCAGGTGATCCGGAAATATATACCACTGGAAAAAGTCTGCTGTCAGGGGCCTCTCCAAAGTCCTGAAGAGCAATGATGTCAGTTTGAAGAGTAAGGTGCACTTAATTCAAGCCATGGTCTTTCCAATCATCTGCTATGTATCTGAGAGCTGAACAGTGAATAAGGCTGACAGGAGAAGAATCGATGCCTTTGAGTTGTGCTATTGGAGAAGAGTGCTGAATATCATGGACTGCCAAAAGGAAAAAAATACAACCAGTTTCTTGGAGACAAGGATAGTGATGCCTCATCTCCCTTAATTCGGGCATGTTGTTAGGAGAGGCTATTCCTTGGAGAGGGATATCATGCTCAGAAAGGTGACAAGTCAACAAAAGAGACACACAACGAGATGACTTGATACAGTGTCTAACAGCAAGGGGCTTAAGTGTGTTGGGAATGATAGGGATGATACAGAATGGATTAAAATCTGTTTTTCTTAAGGTTGCTAAGAATTTTACTCTACTCCGTGTTTTTTATCAAAAACAGCAATCTCCTCCACGATATTAACTGCCTCTGAAAACCCACTGGAGAGTCAGCTAGTGGTCAATTATGACTTGACAGCACATAATAATGACAATACATCACTAATAAATGATTGGACCCTTTTGCCATCTTTCCAGGCTTAAATAGATTGAGTGAATTCAGAGATAGGAAATAGGAATATTGCTATTATCAAAAAGGAAGAAGCAGAGACTAAACTGCGTCCTTCAGGCCAGAGACTGCTGCTGTGTGAGACAAAATGAGACTTAAATAAAAACACAGAACCCCAGAAGACAGCACCAGTGATAACAACAGCAAAGGCACTGGAGAACTAAAGAAGGATGGGAGACAGAACTAAGTCTAGTCTCATCTTCCACTGTGTGCAGGCAGAGCTGAGTGCTTTGACTTAGACCAACTGACAGAGTAGGGAGGAGAAAGTTACTGAATCAATCCTCTCCTGCGCTGTCCCTCCACCCTCCCAAGCATGGTGTCCCTCTCCAAGGACTGATCCCTCCTTGCAACATGTCCAAAGTATGTTAGACAGAGCCTCAGAATCCTTGCCTCCAAGGAGAAGCCTGGTTTAACCCTCTCCAGGAAGAACATTTAGTTTTCTTAGCAGTCCATGGTACATTCAATACTCTTTTCCAGCACCACATGTCAAATTGATGCTCAATGGCATCAATTCTCCTTGTATAAGCTAAGTATAATTAACATAAGGAGAGAAAATAGTTGGAATAGAAATCATTGACTTATGTAAGTTACTGTACAATGATGTTAATTGTGTCTCAAGAACTTATTTGACAAAAAGAAAACTAAAAACAAAATAAAAAAAGGAAAAAAAAAAGAACTTATTTGACTAAGAATTCTTAGGAATTGTGTATTTTTGCCTATGTTATTATGACACAGAGATAACTCAGCAATTTTTAAACAGTCCTAAAGTATCAACAGACTCAATTCATTGTCATCAAGTCAAAATCAACTCATTGCTGGCCTGACAGCAGATTTTCAGAGGCTGTAGGATGCACTGAAGGACATTGCCCAACTTCTCCAGTGAAGACCAATCAGTGAAGTTCGAGTCAGGTGGATTTGAACCAACTGCCTTTGGATTGACAACACAATTGGTTATCCACCAAACCTCCCCTTGGAGCATAAAGAAGTACCACTTATTTCATGAGAATTTTGAGAAGTATGCTAAATCACTGACTCGAGAAATTATTTAGAAATCATTTAGAAAATGATTCCTGGTGGCACAGTAGTTATAAGCTTAGCAACTAATGGAAAGGTTAGAAGTGTGAACTCACTCAGGGATCCATGGGAGAAAGCTCTGGAAATCTGTTCCCAAAATATTGAAGTCCAGCAAACCCTGTGGAGTGATTCTGCTCTGTCATATAGATGGCAATGTATTGAACGAGACTAAGAGGCACATAGCAACTTGAAAGCTCTCTTCTGTCTTCTTCTCTGAGCCTGACTTGGTGAGAACCAAAACTCTAGCAATTAAGGGACTCAGATTTTTCCCTTTTTTATTGCTAACTTTCTATACGATTTTTTTTATTAATTTTAATGAACATTTACAGAAATTTTGGATTTCCATTCATTCATTGTTGCAGTTTTCTCCCTATCCACCCCTCCCCCCATAAATGATCTTTATTAAGACATGAAACCTTGCTTACTTCAATTCTTTTAACAACACAGGGTTTATTTGTTGGATTTTTTTCAGGCAGATTGTATGTATTTCTGAGCAGGGACTATATTTTATTCATTACTGTAATCTCTTACACCTGTGCTTTACAAAGTTATTTTTTAAAAATACACACACCTGACATTTAATATTTTATTGTAATATTAAATTAAACATTTATATGAAAACAGTTTGCCTAAAGCTACCATTTTGAAAATATATGACACTGTTTCTACCATTTCTCCTCTCTGCATGGAAACTGTGGAGTACATCTGAGAGATACAAGTTTTTCTTTTATTATAATGGCTTTGAGGCATGTTCTCATTGATTATATAATCAAGAGAAAAGTAAGAGGAAAAAAATCAAAGAATATCTAAATAAAATTTTTTTCCTATTCATTAGTTCACTGAATTTCTATCACAACTAAACTCATCTTATATCAACTTAAATGGATGTCAAAATAAGTAAATTTGGGTTTATCATAGAATCAGAGGCATTTCCGTACAGGAGAGAAATTTTTTTTCTCCAAGACTGATTTTATTTTCTTTACTCAATAGAGACCTTAATAAAAAGAGCTCTGGTGGCCTACTGGTAAAGAGTTGTGTTGCCAACCCAAAGGCGCATGGTTCGAATCCACTAGTTGCTCTGCAGGAGAAAGAAGGTCTATTCCCTTGTGCTATTTACTGCTTCTGAAAACCTACTGGAGGGTTGGTTATGAGTCAATACCTTTGCTACACAACCACATTCTAAGGGCAGGAGGAAGGGGGGGGGGTTGTGTTTGGGTTGTTAAATTGTTACTGAAGATGTGCTTTTAAAAAGAATTTAAAATAAAATCATTTTGAGCAGAATATTATTTTTAAATTGTGTTCAATACTACAAGAAGACATGGATACTTTTGAAATTTCTGTTCTGATCCATTACTGGTTAATATTGCAGAACTGAAGTATGCATTTTGGGATGACAGGAAGCAAATTGCTGGCTTTCAAATTAAGTGATGCTATTGTGAGTATAATAGATGTCCCTCTAGCAGGTTTTTAGAGGCTGCGAACAGCAAGGGGGGAGATTGTCCATCTTTCTCCTGTGGAACAGTTGATGGATTCAAACTGCCTGCCTTTATTTTGGCAGGGAAACTCCATACCCATTAGGCTACCTGTTGTTGTTGTAGTTAGGTGCCTTCAAGTCCAATACAACTCAAAAAGACTATGAACAACAGAGCTGGATCCTGTCCTATCCTGTGATATCCTACTCATCTCTGACACGTTTGAGTCCATTGCTGCAGTCACCGTGTCAACCACCTCCTTGGGGAGGTCTATCTCTCTTAAGCTCAACATCAAGAAAACAAAAATTCTCACCTCTGGGTAGCATCTATCATGACATCTCACCATATGGCGGCATCATGATAGATGGTGAAGAGATTGAGATTGTTAACAACTTTAATTTGCTTGGCTCCACAGTTAATACCCTTGGTATCAACAGCAAGGAAATTAAAATTGCCTTGGAAAAGTCTTTTGTCAGAGACCTCTCCAAAGTACTGAAGAGCAACAGTTTCAGTCTGGAGACTAAGGTGCACCTTATCCAGGCCATAGTCATTGCAGTTACTTACTATGCATCAGAAAGCTGGACAATGACTAGGATGACAGAAGGACAGTTGATGCCTTTGAGCTGTGGTGCTGGAGAAGAGTATTGAATATACCATGGACTGCTAAGAGAATAAATAGGTTTTTCCTGGAGTGGGTGAGACCAGGCTGTTCCATGGAGTCAAGGATTCTGAAGCTTCGTCTGACATATTTTGGACATGTTGCAAGGAGGGCCCAGCCCTTAAAGAGAGACATCATGCTTGGGAGGGTGAAGGGACAGCACAGGAGAGGAAGACCCTTGATGAGATGGATTGATTCAGTTACTGGGGAAATGGTGTGTCAGAGACAATAAGATTGGCAAGAGATAGAGCTATTATAATAGGGTCATTTTGACTCCTAGGTGACTCGACGGCACATAATAACATCCAATAAAAAGGTCTAAAATATCACCAGCTTAAGCTAAGGTTTATTCACTTTCATAAGCAAATCTTGAGACAGAAAACCCAATGCTGGTTTAGGAGCTGCACAAAATCACCAGAGATAATCTCCTATCTTTATGATGTCCTCCCATTCTCAGCGCCTGCCATCTGTTCAGAAGCTCACAAAATTGTTGCCTAAGTGCCAGGCATCACATCTGTGTTTGATGACACGAAGTAGAAATGGAGGAAACAACAAAATATCTTTCAGCCAAATCAGCTCCTTTAAGAGACCTATACTTCATACCTAGCATTTGCACTTGTTACACACAGACTAGACCCTAGAACATGATCACACTTAACTCAAGTGGAATAGAAAACACTTCTATTTTTATTCCCAATCAGTGAACCGCACACACAGCCACCAACTACACTGTTTTATCAATGGAGGCTTGCATGTTGCTATAACAAGGAATAGTTTTCTATTCAACTTCTAGACTAAAGAGAATATCCTGTGATCTACTTATGCAAATCTACTCTTGCAAAACCCCACAGAGTGTAATGTTCTGACTGTGGTGGGTAATGGGGATGGTACAGGACCAAATGGCAATTGGTTCTGCTGTACATGTCGTCGCCATTGGGTCAAGGGCTGCGTTTGTAGCAGATAACAGCAACAACAACTTCACACTTCACTACCATCAAGGAAATCTGAGCTTCCTCTCTGATGAAGAATGAGTTGAGAGGGTTCCTGAAAGGCGATCTGAAGTCTCTGTCATGACTCCTACAAAACGTCAAGAAACTCTACCATAGGCTCGTATCCTCTCAATACTTCCTTTTAAATCTCGTTCATACTAAAACAACTCTGAAAATGTCTTATTCTTCCTTCTTGATTTCACAATCTGAAATTAAAAAGAGACAATCATGTCATGACAAAATGAGGTTACTTAATCCAATCCAACTGGTTTGGACAGGTTTTTGGTCACACCTATGTTACACTTAAATCAGAAACACATCCCCCCCAAAAAAAACCCCTAAAAATGAATATAGTGATAAGTAAGGTCATTGGAAGAAGAATACGTCAAGACCCGTAAGCTATAATTACTCCCATAGGGAGCAGGAGTGTTGCTAAAACAGGGGCCCTCTTTGCACAGTGGTTAAAGTGCTTGGCTAGTAAGCAAAAGGGCAGTAGTTCAAATCCACCATGTGACTCCATGGGAAAGAGGTAGGTTTCTGTAAAGAATTACAATTACAACCTTGGAAATTTTATGAGGCATCTCTCCCCTGTTCTGTGGGATCATCTGAGTTAGAATCAACTCCACGGCAGTGTTTTTGGTTTGTTTTGAATTACTAAAACTATCAGGGTGACTCAGACTGGATTTTAAGTCTCATTTGGCAATTTTGCTGATTAGGTCTGACCAAATACCAACTAACATCAGAATGTGATAACTTTTCTTAATTGTTGTTGTTATGCGCCGTTGAGTCGCTTGCGACTCATAGCGACCCTATGTATAACATCCCCAAATGCTCTGTCCTGTGCCAATTGCACAGTCTCCGATACACCCATCCCAATTACCCCAATTACTGAATCAATCCACCTCATAGGGGGCCTTCCCCTTCTGCGAAGTGATAC
>NW_006400011.1:1854584-1880668 GCF_000299155.1 Elephantulus edwardii
AAGCGGTTGTTCTCCAGATTTCTTGGCACAACTTGGTGAGCACATCCAGGGCAGCATCTGTTAGCTGAAATATGTCAATTGGTATACCATTTATTCCTGGGGCCTTAATTAATTTTCTTAGTTGGAGATTAGTAAAATAACCATCTACATCTAGTTGATTAATAACTATTATTCTTATATTGATTCTGACTTCTAGTGTCTGATAGAAAAGGGTATTACTACCTCTACAGTTTCCAAGGCTACCACTTTTTGAGGCAGACTGCCACTTTTTTCTCTCATGGAGCAGCTGTTGGGTTTGAACTGCCAGTACTTCTATTAGCAGCAGGATGTTCTAACCAAGATTCAACCACTTTGCCTTTCTTATAGTTTAGCAGACAGAACATAGCTCTGTTGTTAATGAGTTGCTACAGAAGAGATTACAGTTCCTAGTGACCCTGTAAGTACAGAATAGATTGTGACGTTTCAGAAACACATTTTCAAATCTGTCTTCTTTGGCGTCTCTGAGTTAGTTTGAACCCTCACCCTTTCTGTATATAGTTAAGAACTTTGTTTGCATAGCCCAAGTAAAATTACACACCTTAGGGAAAAAGTCTCGAAATTTTTTTCAATGTTCATGTTTCCATTTTATATTACTTAAACTATTTTAAACATGGACAAGTAAAAACTCCATAACTATATTAGCAGTTGTACATGAGAGACTAAATTTTAAAGTATTTTAATTTGAAATCCTCTATATTCTCAGACAAAATTCAAATCAATGAAAGATCATGTGTGTTTTTAATCTTTGTTCTCTAAAGTTATGAAGCAAATAATTTGAATAATAAATAAATGTGGAATAGCAAATAAATGAAGCAAACTCTGCAGCTTGATTTTAGTAAAGGTCATTTTTGTTTATTGAATAAAGACATTAAGAAGTTGTTCTTGTTGTGTGCCATCGAGTTGCCTGTGACTCATAGTGACCCTTTGTAATTTAGCTCTGAAAGCTGCCCTATCCTCCGTCAATCTCGTTGTCTCCAACAGACCTAAGCCCATTTCTCCAATCACTGAGTCACTCCATTTCATCCTGGGTCTTCCTCTCCTGGGCTGTCTCTCCACCCTTCCAAGCATGATGTCCTTTTCCAAGGACTGGTCTCCTGGCCATGTGCCGAAGGTATGTGAGACAAAGCCTCAAAATCCTTGCCTCCATGGAGCAAAATGTTTTCCCTTTCTCCAGGACTGATCTGTTTGTTCTCTTTGCAGTCCACGGTATGTTCAACAGTTTTCGCTGGCACCACAACTCAAAGGCATCGATCTTTCCTTTATCATCCTTAACTACTGTCTAGTTCTCAGATTCATAGCAAGTAATTGTAAAGAAAATGGCCTGGATCAGTTACACCATTCTCCAGATTGACATCGTTGCTCTTCAGAACTCTAGAAAGGTCCCTGACAGCAGACATCTCAAATGCAATTTGCCTTTTGATTTCCTGACTGCTGGTGCCAAGTGTGTTGATTGTGGAACTAAGAAAACTGAAGTTACCAACGATCTCAATCTCTTTTCCGTCCATCATGAAGCTCCTAATAGGCCTAGTGGTGAGAATCTTTGTTTTCTTGATGTTGAACTTCAGTCCATGTTGTAGACTATAGTTCTTAACCTTCTGCAACAAACATCTCATGTCCTGTTCAGTTGCAGCAAGCAAGGTTGTATCACAGGCATAACGCAGGTTGTAGATGAGTCTTCCTCCAACCCTGATGCCACATTCCTGTGCATAAAGTCCAGCTTCCCAAATGATCTACTTTTAAATTAATTTATCTTCAAAAAAATTTTACCTTATGATTAAATTTAGCACACTTTTGATACTTTTTTTTGGTATACTTAAGAGTAGTCTGGATAATTTTTGCAATCACTGTTTCATAGTTGGTTACAAGGATGTGAACTCATTTAAGCTTGGTTCTTACATTTTTGTACAACACTGATCTTTCAAGAGTTTTTAAGAATATGTTTATTTCACTTCCTTGAGCCCTATGATAACCAAAGAATCAATGCCCTTGACTTTTGGTGATGGTGAAGAATTCGGTGTATCTCATGGACTAGCAAAGAATAATCAGGTCTGTCGTGGAGGAAGTACAACCGGTGCTCCTTAGGATGTGAGGATGGTGAAACGTCTTCTCAGAAAGAAGATGACATTATGTTGGGAAAGGTAGCAGGTCAGAGAATAGAAGGACGACTGCCAAAAAGACACATTGACACAGTGACTATAACAATAAATCCAAGCATAAATTCAGAGATCTGAAGATGTTGCAGAAAAAGGTTGAGATCTGCTTTTCACAGGGTCACTGAGAGTCATATTGACTCAATGGCTCTGACAACAATGACACGAAATATGCAAGGGCCCATCTAAGTAATGCTGGCATTTGCTATTTTTTTTTTCTACATAAATAAAAAGGCAAATTCTGAGTATGGCCAATTCTAGTATTGCTTCAGATTTATTGGAAAAACAGATAAAAGAGATTAGAAAGAGGCAGGAGTTGCTCTGTCTGAATAATTTCATTTAAATTTTTCAGTAGAACAGGATTTTAATAACTAATAATCTATGAATGAAAGGAAGGGTTTTCTAGCTTTACTGTGATAATAAAAATACTCCTCTACTTATTTTTAAACATACTTTATATAACATACTATGTGTCATAATCTACAAGTAAACTACCAGTTATCAAGTTTTACAAAACACGTTTAATAAATTTATTATGAAATTTAAAAGCACAGGAGGCTTAAAGAAACATTTGAGGGAGAAGTTTACAATAATTGTGTCAGATTTCTCTTGATGATCCCATAAAATTTTTCACATTAATTTGTTGCCTGAATCAAGATAAAAAAATTAACTTTTTTCTTTTGACCATAGTTTTAAGTACAGAAGAAAAATCATAGTAATTAACTTATGAATGGTTAACTGGTAATTGATTTACATGAAATCATTTAATACATATGATTATTATAAAAATAAAACGTATAAACAGCTTGATATAAATTTAACAATTTAATGAATCATAATATTAACATTTTATTTCTCACCTAAGTAGAAAATGATTTTAAATTGCTCAGTAAGTCAAAAGACAGTTTTAGGTCTCTTAGGAAATACAGTTTAAAGATATTTTTAAGAGCATTTTAAATAGCCAAACCTGCTTAGTAAAAATTAATACACTTTCCAAAAATCCTTTTAATGCTTGACTGAGAAATCTATCTTTGCTAATTAATGGTATTTTATGTTCACCTATAAATTCTCTCTTCTACACTTTAAACAAGTATAAGAGAAATATAAAGTTACAAAGAAACATATATCACTTAATTTTGGGCTAATGATACCTTCTAATTGCTCAGACAGCCATTCTGCACGTAAACTAAAAAAATATAACTTACTGTGATATTAGGAAGTATTTCCAAGTCTATAATAACATTGTAATTTCATATATCTCAAAGAGTACCATTTTTATTGGACACTATTGTGTACATGAGACAATAGAAATTGAATTACCAAAATAAATTATTTTACTCACAATGGCAGAGATACAAGCACTGAGCTCTGAAGGGGAAAGAAATCCATCCTGGGAATCTTCCACAGGGTGAAAAAGTAGTGAGAAAGTAACTTTTATTAGCCAAATCACAAACTACCTCTAAGAATATTTAAAAATCCTTCAGTTCAGACCCCAATTGAGAAGAAGCAAATTCTCTGGCCCCTAAGAAATAATTTTCCCCAAGGCTTGGAAGAAACATCTTATTTGCACATCTGAAATGAAAATTCGCTTTACATCAAGCTCCACAGTACCCAGCTCTTCCCACCTTACTCTTCCACAGTAAACATAGGAACAGGTTTTCAAGTACAAGGAATAGCTTTGGAATAGTTGCGAAAGCAGAAGTTTTCAAACAGCAAGTACAAGAAAACAGTACGGCCCTGAAAAGGGAAATATATACACACAAAAGTAAAAGAAAATTAACACAAGAAACTTCTATTTCTGGAAAACACTTAAGTTGTATTAGACAAAGAACCTTTAAGGGAGCCTCCTCTGTATACGAGCTTTACCTGACTCCAAGTTTGCCTCTGAGCTTAACGTTAAGCTTAACGTTAACAGATGCTGCCATCATTTTGATTCCATTAACTCCCCCATTTCCACTTACAGACGTCACTCTCCTAAAAAATGCATTTACTGCTTTACACATGTCTTTGCTAGTGTCCTGAATTTGGGTTCCAGATGATCGAGAAACTCAAGGCCCTCTTCTTCCTGTCGGTCGCTACAGCAGCCTACAGAGCCAGCCAGGGACCCCTTCCCTTCGTAGTTATATGAACGAATGTAGTCTTCCGAATGCTTGTGTTCCTCCGCTTGGCCACAGAGATACACCTTCTGTATCAAAAATAGAGCACATTTTATTATTGCTTTTTAAAAAAAAACACACCTAAACGGATTAGCATAAAAAGAATGTCTTTGATTTACCTTTTACTGTTTAATTTTTACCCAGAGTGTGTCCTCTAATGGATTCCTACATATAAAAAATGCACATGATTGGTCTGTATTACATTCATTCGTAATATATAGCAAATAAATATACGCTCCTAGTGAACAGATTCATGAACGTTAAAGCAGTATATAGATCACATAACTAACTCAGGATATCCCTTTTGGACATAAGCCTTTTTGCATAAGTGAAGTTTACTTCGGAAGCATTTTCAGTATTTGAGAAAACAATATCTATATCTAGCCTATGCCAATCCATATTGATTAATCTAATCATAAATCAAAATGATAGAACTAAAACTCAAAATTTATCTTAAGTCTAGTTGGTTGATTTTGATAGTCAAACTTTATAATCACACAGAGGACTCAAGAAGTATAATAATAAATGGGAAAACCCAAACAAAATTTCACTCTGCATGATTTTCTTGGTTATTTGGGGGGCGGGGGAGGGAAATGTTCTTAAAAAAATCTTCTTTTATAACGTCTGAACTTGCTGCTTTTGGATAATTTGTAAACTTGATTTTAAAAATTGAACTTTATGGAACCATTTGTCATTGAGTTTGGATGTGGCATCCACATCTTTGATATTTTGACAGAAAGAAGGTGATGAATTCTTCACTCAAGTAGTAAAACTGGGAAACCCTGATTTTTAAATAATATTCGGCTTTACTAGACAGACAATGAAAAAGTTGGAACTTACTTCACCAAGACGAGGTTGGGTGAAGCTGTGCCAGTCTGAATACGCGTATCTGCCAGTGTCCGTTACACCCTGTCCTGCTCCCTTGTTGGACTCCAAGGTCTGGTGTCCACCTCCTTTGTTAGACTCCAGAGTGTAGCCTCCCTTAACCATTTCAAAACTTTGCTGCGTCTTGATTCCTTGACCACTAAGGCTCGTGTTACAAATGTTGGAAGTTTGAGTAGGGAGTCGAATATTTGCCTCCTGAAAAAGAGTCAGTGGTTTTAAAACAATGAATCAACTTGGAAGACTATGCTTTCATTTTCCACATCAGATGCAAATTATTTAGCTAGTAAGTCTCCTAGTTTCCCATACACGTAGATAACAAGAGTGTCCTCCTCACAGGATGAGGAAGTTTAAGTAGCACCGAGAAAGCAGTTGGCGGTCTGCTTGGTAGGGGAAATGCTCAATGACCATTCTAAATTCTCATCACTATCAAGATGGACCCAACTCAGAACTGACCCTCCACTGAGACTCCAAGGCTGCGAATCACCCAAGAAAAGATTGTGCTTTCCCCACAGAGCTGCTGGTAGATTTATTCACCAGAGAGATTAAGCCGGCAGCTCCCTGTGTACAACACCATTAGAGCTAGGAGGATGATGGTGATGATGCTAAAACCAAACAATCATCATTAAATCACCATACAGTCTAAAGGAAAGTAAAATTTCATTTACCATCACTTCTTCTCCAGGTCCTTCGGTATTTGATACAATTAAATTCTGTTGGGCCACATCTTCTGGGAAACATTTTTTCACTGTCTTCTTCGCAGTAGTAACACAGAAACATGTAAACAGAATACCTAAAAATAGAAAAAAATTTTTTTCTTGCTAGTATAGATGAAATAATTTTAATTATATGGTTTTATAAAGCTTCTTCATATATCTTTAAAAAGAATTTTAGTACATTGAGATAAATTTTAGTAGTAAACTTGAAAATAGAAATCAAACAAATGTATTAATACATAATTTCTATAAGATTGTCATTAGATAATATAAGAAAAAATAGTATGAAATAAAAAGGTGAAGTGAGTACAGTTTCTTAATAAGTTCCCATTACAGGTCAAGAATGAATACATACATGTTTCTGTTATTTCTTTCACATTGAAATAATAATTGTATCTGTCAGAAATTTAAGCTGTCAAATAACCCAATCCCTCCTACTTTCAATACCATATTGTAAGTCTCTACTTCTCAATAAAAAGTTGGAATTCCTGATGCTAAAAATGCAAAACACATTCTAACAAACTGAGAACTACAAAATCAAGAACATTAGTCATAAATGCACTGAAGAAAAGGGATTCTATAAACCACCATCTGATTTCAAAAGTGTGCATCTCTAAATACAGTGCTGTGGGGAGCATCCAGTTCATACTTGACTCTTAAATCATTGAATCGGGAAACAGTAAAGACCAGAATCTACAGACTTCCTCAGGAGAAGGATGAGGTCGTGTGCTCCTCTTAAGATTCAGAGGCTCCAAAACTTGGCGAAGGGTGGTCATGAGTCAGAGTCAACTCCACAGCACTAACTTTTGGTTTTAAAGTCTATAAAAATGGTTGTAAATTCAAATGAGTTCTGTGTAATCAAATAAACTGTTAAAACTTTAGCCATGTTTTTCGTTCCTTTTGCATCTATGAACACAAACTGCAGTCCACAGTTGTATTTACATTTGTGTGCATTGATTTTTCAGTAGTTCACCATCCAACCATTTGCCACTCACTGGAGTATTTTTAAGGTGTATGCAAAATCACTTTTTTCTGAGAGTGCTCATTAATAATGTTGACCCTACACATTTAAGCAAATTTTGAAATTCTTAGTTTTTATTGTTTCTTTTCTGTGAATCCCTACAGACACATGGCAGCTGGAAGTAGACTTTATGAGGTAAAATAAAGTCGACTTTATGTGGTTGTTAATCTTAGCTATCTTGTCCACCTTTTTCATCTTGTATACAGAAAAAAAAATGCACTCAAAGAAGAGGAATATATTTTTCTAACATCTTACAGCTAACTATTTGAATAATGGAAGCTACGACTACTTCTGCCATTTACATTTAACTGACTCTTCCTGCTGTTTTTCTTCTTCTGTAATTCCCAAATCCAAGTTATATCATAGGTAGAAGATATATTTTTATGACAAATATTTATCAAAGGCTGTAAATGCTGTTGAGACAAATAACTGTTCTATCTATCTAAAGGACTAGCTAAATCTTCAGCTACATATTACAGCTAACTATACTTACACAACAGCAATGCCGATCCCAACACCATGGCAAGAATAGCCCATTTCCCGAGGATGACATTGGACATCTCCGCGTCTCTTACATCTATCACATTCATCCTACAATCAGACGGGGTCGTGCAGTCACATACTCTCACCGACAGCACTTGCTTTGCAGCTAAGCCATGTCTGTCTTTTATTTGGATTGGCACAGAATAATAGTTGTAATCAAGAGGGGTCCGTTCACGAAGAATGGCAGTTTTACCTAAGGAGAAACAAGACAGAAAGAATGTATATTGATATGACCTTTCAATAGTAATATTCTTTCTACTTTGTATTTTAAGAGTGAAAAATAAAACCAATAATTTGTTCCTTAGGTGCCATCAAGTTCACTCTGGCTCCTAGCAATGCTTTGGACAACAGATTGAACCTTGCCCTTTCTTGCGCCCTCACAATCCCTGCCGATTTTTCAGTCACTATGTCAATCCATCTTATTGATGCTCACAATTGCTTCATTGAGCCTTTACTTTCATATCATCATATATTCTCCCAAGAATACCCTTTCCCAACAACACGCCCAAAATCCGTGAGGCAAAGTTTTACCACCCTTGCTTCTAAGGATCACCTTGGTTGCACTTCCTGCAAAACAGACTTAAAATACTTTGGCTCATTTTTTCTGTCTTAAAAATGGAATTGATTTCTTAGGGGGGAAAAATGTTGCTATCTCTTTATTCCCTTTGCTGTTCTTTTTCACTATGTTATTATATATATTGTCAAAATAGATTGACATATTGTCTTGAAAGATAACTGGAAAAACAAAGATCTCAATTTAAGAGAAATAGGATCATTGCTATAAAAATATTATTTTTGTTTATCTTAAGATTTAGGAAGATTGGAATGATTTCTTCCAATGAATATTTATTTTGATAAACCAAGATGAAAGGCAAAACCATTCATCATCTTGCCTTCCTACCAGCTATAGCACTGAGCATAAGTACGTACCATCCTTTGCTTCAATAGTCCATAATCTGCTGGCAGAGTTGTCCAAAGTGAACTGAAAGGGTGCACCATTGTCAGGCCCATCTAGATCCACAGGTTCCAGAACAGCAAACTCTTTGTCATGGCGACAAATTGTCAACTCTTTTTTGATCTCTGGTGGGTGATCATTTTCATCTTCTAAAAGAACTACTAATGTTCCAGTGCAAGACCTACCACCTAGAAGAACAAAATGGCTATTAATTCGATTAAAATTCTGACTTCATCAATTCCTAAAATGCATAACGGACACATAAATTCTGGGACTTGGGTTATCTCTCTCTCTCTCTCTCTCTCTCTCTCTCTCACACACACACACACATATTCTGTAACATTGCTACAAGAACAAAATAAAGACATCTCATTCTTCCTTAAAGTCTAGGGACCAGGTCAGAAAACTTGTTTTACACTAAAAAAGTAAGAAATTTTAAGTAATGTCACAGAAGAATATTTACAAATAATACTAAAAAAACCACATACCAAATCAATACTAAAAAACTCAAGCATAAGTGGACACAAGCACAATAATTGTGATTGTGATTAATTTGAAGAATTTGATAGACCTGAATTTTAAACAGGAAGTGCAAATCTTCTCTAGATGGAGAGGGTAGAAGACTATGCTTTCTAAAGTGACAGAAAGGAAACCACCCTAACTGTATAACAGGAACAACAGGCATAAAGAAATTTATGAGATAATGAGAGAGCTAGAAGAATGCCTAGATAATTATGCAGAGATATTTATGACCCTCAAAACTAAATATCTATGCAAAAAATTAGTTACTACTTGGGAATTTTGCTGTTGGGTACACATAAATTGATAGATTCAGTTTCACATAAGCACGTTTCATGTCATTTTATAGTCTTCCATTAAAGTACTTAATGTCTTTATCTTTATTTCTCCTTGAGTACACTGGCTACCCACAACCTTAGGACACAAATTCATAAAGATCAAACTCTGATTTTTATTTCCTTTTATTGTGATCATTGTAATTATATGGTCTTGCAGTGCCAAAAAGACAGAAAGAATATGTTATGTTTTTGTTCTCTATGTTTTCCTTCTCTTTGAATAGTTTTTCTTTCATCAAGCCTGCATGTCTGTGAAATTCCCCTCCCATTTAAAATTTATTCTGGGCAGCAACAAAGTAACCCTCACTTGTGTTGATATCCACACCTTATTTTATGGAGTAGAAAAGTTTTCACATCATTACAACCTCTTATCAACTTATAATATCCTTTAATACAACAAGCTAAGTAATGATATTAATATGATAATAATTCAACAGATGTCATGAGGGAATTTGGCCTTGTCTCATGAATCCTAGTTTTCATGGTTATTTTTCCGAGTACTAGAAATTTAATAGGCAATCAATATTTATGGAACAAGTGAACATATATCTGTTTGTCAATACAATTTTGTTACTAAGCTCATTCATATTTACTTGAACTGTTAAAAGAGCTACAAATTACCTAGACTTGGACAGTAGTGACAAAATGAACGGCATTTCTCAGGTAATATTTTCTCCATTTTTTATGTTCACACATACACACACACTTATATTTAAAGAACTATAATTAAAAGTACGTGAGAGGTATCAAGAGGGAAAGGAAATCATATACACATGAATAAGTATTGATATTTACATGTAGTCTTTCTTCTGGAAAAAATGTTGGACTTTTAATTATCAATAGGAACATTTCTTTAAAATGGATAGATTGTCTCAGTGATTATCAGTGCTATCAAGTGAACTATAAATCATATTGACCCTATCAACAATCGGTCTGGACCTTGCCCTGTCTTGCACCACCACCCTAACAAGCTCTGATTAAGTTTTGCAATACACTAATTCTCATCCTAAAGGCTACAGGGATGGATCAGAGCTGAGTGGAGAAGAAAAACCTTAGTAAGATAGATAAGTGTTTGAGTTAGTTTGCCTTTCTTGCATAAATTGTAAGTCCTAACACCTCCATTAATTTTATCCTTTGTCTCTCTTCTCAGAGAAGCAACTTTTTCTAGATGTAGCTCTGGTTTAAAAAGCTATAGAAAAACAGTTGGTTTGCAATGTGTGAGAAAACATTTTTATCAGATTATCAAGCAGTGAATAAATATGAAGTTTTCATTGCTTACTATCATTTGTGATAATTTAATGAGATTTCTTATGTATTTTTTCACCCATTTCTTCTAAAGAAAGTCAAAGATGTAGAAAAATGCTATACCATTGGTTTATCAGCATATGCATTTATTTTGAACAGTGGATTAGTGGAAACTTTTTGATTGGGCAGGTAATCAATAGGACAGGCTAATCCACTTAAATGAATCCATCTTTATAATTCATGAGAATTTTCTCCAAATGTCTGATAATGCAATGAAAGAATATAGCTACTTTTATATTCTTTTAATAATATATATTTTGGGTCATTTTTATTATGTATTTAACACACTAGTATAATAGTGTGTATATATAAATATACCAACAAACATATTTAAATTTGGTTTGCAGAGAGGTCTGTAATGCTCAAAAGGGTTTTGGAACAAAGGGGTAAGAGGATGGAGAGGGGCGAAACTACAGGGTTGCCCAATTTGATGGGTAGAGGGAGGCAGGGACCTAAAAAAGAGTAATGGTGGGCAAGGTCCAACGGTGATTAATTTTATAAAACATAATACATGGAAATGATTGTATGAAACAATAGGAATAAAGAATAGTGTTTCTAAGCACAATGTATATGAACTTATAAGCAAACTACTATAAAATGTTTTAAAAGATGAATAAAACGTAGCCAAAAAAGCTATGCTAAAAACAAGTGTGATTATTACTTAATATGAAACATTCGTAATAATTTCTTTACACCTAAGTTTCTGAATTTACTTGTACAAGAATTGCAAAGTATAGCAATAGCTTGATCATTTCTTTAGAGACCAGGATAAATATTCTGTTGCATTTGACATCTTAAAAAATTTATTATTTTTTTCTTTTATTGTTACATGTTTTCTTCTTCCTGTCTCCTATCCCCTCCCCCAGCCCACCCAGCAAAGCACACCTTGTTCCAGCTTGTTGTCATACAAATAGTGTCTATTCATATATTCCTTTCAGACAGCTTTCCCCCTCATCTGACCTACTGCAGTGATCATTATCTATGCACCCTTTTCCCATTCTCTGCTCGTCTCACTCCTATATGTCCAATTTTAAAACAGTGGTGTTACGTAGTGTTTGCTTTGTGACTGAGATATTCACTCAACATAATGTCCTCTAGGCTTCCCTGTGTTATGTAATGCTTTATTAGTTCATTGTTTTTCAGTGCTGCATAATATTCCATTGTGTGAATGTGCTATGGCTTTTCTATCCATTTGTTTGTTGTTGGGCATGTGAGTTGCTTCCATCTCTTTGCCATTGTGAACAACACTGAAATAAACAGAACATGAGTGTGAATACAAAAAAGGAAGAAAGGAAGGAAGGAAGGAAGGATAAAAATAAACCTACTTTGAACCCAATGACCTGGCATGGACTAACCCCTTTAAGCAAATTCAAACCATAATTAAAATCTGTACTCCTTTAAAAATGAAAGATCTTTAAGTGTGTCTCTGATTCCATAGCGTAGATGAAGTTGGAGGGTTTTCGATACTTCAATTTCGGCTTTGACAGAGTTTGTGCTCACTGCGGCACTGGAGCCTAAATTAAGTGCTCTTCAAAAAATTGGGCAATCATACTTCAAACATAGCTGGAATTTAGTTGTGATCAAGAAATGAGAAGGTTTGGTAAAAACATATGTTGTGTGGAAGGTGAGAGAAGAGACATCACTCTAGACATCTTAGAAAGAGGGGGATTGGTGGTAGAAACAGAGGAGAGGATGGCAACTCAATGCAGAGACCCAGCCAGGGAGGGTTTACCCCACAATCCAATTCTACTTAATATCTCATAATAAAATTCCATCAACATACTGCATAAGACCATTATTGTGAAAAATAGAATTATAACTAGTAAAACATGTACACGAACTCAAGGGGGGAGGGAAGATGAGAGAGGTGAGGATAAGTAGGGTGTGTAACCACAATTTAATGGGTGGAGGGAGGGAAACAAATGGGAAGGATCTGGGAGGAAAAGGGTAGTGATGGGCAAGGTCCAATGATGATTGATTTTATAAAATATAATGTATGAGTATGATTGTATGAAACACAATGTGAATGAAGAACAGTGTGAAACACAATGTATATAAACTTTGTAAGCAAACACATTAAGAAATGTAAAATAAATGCATGTGAATGATAAAACAATCACATGTTGTCTTTATACTTTATTTCTAACACAGGGCACTCACTTGCATCCCTCGCGATCACGGAAATATTGTATTGGTCATTTTTTACGAACTTGGATTCTCTGTCGAGTACTTTCAGCGTTTTCAAGTCGCCGGTTAGTTCATTAATTTCAAACCAGTTATCTTCATCTCCGACCTTCGTATACCTTGATGTTTAGGAAACAAATAGATGGTAAAGCTGAGATCTAGCCAAGGGATATAATATTTTTTTTAAAAAATTGTCATTTTGAAAAATATGTAGCCCTTTGCAAATGTGAAATAAATTTGCACGCCAATGGAAAAAAATCAGGGACTTTTGGGGACGTACGTTACCTTAAGCCTTCACTGCTGCGTGTGTCTGGGTCCACTGCTTTGTAGCCAAAGAGCTCGGTGCCCGCTGCGAGGTTATCTTTACTCTGAATAACCTTGACCGGCGGCTGGCATTCCGGGCCCTCGTCACTGTCTTTGATTTTAACAGTGACAGTTGTAGTGCACATAGTAGGAGCTTGGGAGTTTGATGCTTTAGAGAATTGTGCTTCATTAAGCACACCGATTTGCAAAGTAACTTGGCGGCTGTGTTCATAGTTCAATGGCTGTTAAAACAATATATCTTCATTAGAATTGGTGGTGGTGTTGTTGGGTACCGTCTAGTCTGAACCAACCCAATGCTGACCCTCCGGCAGGTTTTCAGAGATAATAAATCAATCTATAGTCAACAATAGCATATAGAGGAGACATTAGATTATAATCAAAACTTTTAGCCTAAGGGGAAATTATTTTTGTGTATAAAATGCTACCCAATGTTGAGACTAATGTAGTTGACAAATAAGGAGGTTTCTGTCACAACAACCACATGAAAGGATAAGCTGTCAATTTTAATATTTCATCATTTTTTCTTCTCATTCTTATTTTTATAAGCTTAAATATTCATCAACTAAAAACCTCAACCTATTGTCACTGAGTTCAAACCAACTCATAGTTGACCCTCCAGTGAGTTTTCAGAAGCTGCAAATCACAAGGAGGAGACTGCCTATCTTTCTCCCAGCAAAGCAGCTCATGGATTCAAGGTACCTATCTTTGGATTGTCAGTTCACTTCTTTACCCCATAGGCCATCTTGCCCTAAATATTAATGCTGATGTTGTGTACTGCAGAGTCAGAACCACTCACAGGAGGCCGGAAATCGTAAAGAGATGGCCCAACCTTCTCCCTGAGGAGCAGCCAGCTGGTGGATTCAAACCACCTGTCTTTAGATTGGCAGTGCAACACTCTACCCACTAGGCTACTAGAGCTCCCTAAATATTCATAGAATTATAAATATTTATAGAACTTTCAAGCAAGCATTATGAATTCAAATAGGATACTTATTGTTCTTCATAATATTATTAATTAAGTTGTGAAATACCAGATTTAGTTAAAATAGCAAAAGTTCCTCCAAGCTAAACATGTAAATAATTAGATCACTGGAAACTGAGAGTTAGTCATAAAAAAACAGGTCTCGGGTATCTTGAGTCAACAGATATAATGACAATTATTTAGAAACACCTATAAAACTTCTCAAAATATTTGGGTCTGCTTAAGTGCCTAATGAAGACACTCAGCCCTAAATGGAATATTTAGAAAGAAACTCTAAGCAACTTTTAGAATAGGCCAGGCTAAATCTATCACAATAACAAAAAAGAGAAGCAAAAATGGAAAAGCTCAGTCGATAAATGGCAGTACAATAATTAAAGAATGTCTAAAAATCATCCCAGGAAGATGTCCTTTTTGCCTAAAGCTTCTAAAATAGTCATCTTGAAAAAAGAAATTATGGGAAGACATGAAATAACTTAAGAAATATAGGGTTCAAAAAAGAAATCTGTGCTGTTAAGCAATCCAGGGGCCAAGAATTGTGATTAAATAAATACAATACTAATTTTTCAAAGTCCTTAAGTGTTGACTTCCTGACACTTAGATCAGTGGATGGGATAGCTGTTGAATATTAAATATGTGGTTTGTCTTATAAAAGCCATTCTATCCACTATGAGTAGCTCCAGCTCCTGGCAAGACTTCAGGACAGAGCAGGACTGGCCCTGGTGATTTCAAAGGCAGCAAGTCGTTGTGGATGCAGACAGCTACATCCTTCTACAGAGGAGCAGCTGTTAGGCCTAAACTGTGGACCTTTGTGATTAACTGTAAGTGTTTGATCGTTGTGCCACCAAGACTCTAAAAAACATTAAATTTGGAGAGGGGTACCATTACGTAAAATTGTGTTTAAAAAAGTGATTCCTCCATTTCCCTATATTGTGTGTTCCTCATATACTTTTATGGAATAGTGGAGTTTATACCTGCTCTGTCTTTAACTTGAGAGCAGATATGAGAGTAAAATAACAGGAAAAAACTCATGTAAACCTATATCAAACATTTCAGCTCTGCTTTGTTTTGTATTACTGTGGCCATGCACAAGCATACTGACATCCAACCTTAACTCATACAAAAAACCCAAATTACTACATTATTTCATTTGTTTACCTTGACAACACACAAGACTGCTTCATTTGTATTTGGATCGGTGGAAATTTTGAAGTTTCCATTTTCATTTCCCTGTATAATCATGTACACAGCCTTCGAGTGGGGTGTGTTGGGCAAATCGTTGTCACGTACCGACATTCGTAAAATCTCAACATCAATTCTGTTTTCTTCTACCTCTGCATAATACTGAAAAAATAGCCTCCAGTTATTATAAATGTATAGTTCTAACAATGTGACTTTGTAAAAATTTGTATTTAAATAAAAAGTATATGGAAATGTGCATAAACTTTTTTGAAAAGAATTTACATGCATAATGGATGATTTACTTGTGGTTTTTGAGACAATTTTCCCAACCCTCAGATTAATCTCTACTTTAAAGCAAAATACTTGCCCTGAAATACTTACTCTCTTATCTCTTGTTAGATATAGCAAATATTTAGTAAATATCATACTAATATATAGATAAATATTTATAGATTTTTATAGATATTGTAATATAGTATACATTGAGTTTTTACAATCCTGGGTAATTAATTCATTACAGCAGTGTCTTAAAATTCCATTTTGATTAACTAGCAATCAATATAAGGGCAACATTTAAAAATACATATTAAATAACAATTCTTATCCTAAAGAGTGTGATTACAGCAAAATATTAAAAAAAAAACCAATAAAAGTAGTAAATGATAATCTGCTGGAGGTATAAGATGAATTTGTAGAAGGAAGATAGGAATTGGAACTCCAAAAATTTACATTTCAATCTCAGTTTTCTCTCTCACGTGGTCAATTGCTTTTACAGAAATAATTTTTTTCCTATATTATTTGTAAGCTGCACAAATTCACACCAAAATTTATGACTTCATTGAACTACCAAGTCCTAGATCTAAAAAGAAAAAAATGAAATTAATCTAACTAACAAACAGGAAAATATACTCACAGAAGTTTCTGTGAATACTGGTGAATTGTCATTTTCATCCAAAAGTGAAATAGTGATAGTTCCTGTGTTAAATAAGCCAAAAGGTTGGCCCCCCATGTCTCGTACTTCCATTATTATCTTGTATGTATCACAGACCTGGGAAAAAAGGTAAACACTTCAGTTTCCTAAAACTTGAAGTTCTCATTAACACTGTGAAGCCTCTTATTACTTTGCAAGTGTCTTTCAAATGTATCTTGAAAAAACACATAAATACAAATACAGAACAAGAGAATAGACAGTGCAATAGAAAGGCAATATATCTATTAACACATTTCAAAACTTAAAGCAAGTTTAGCCTTTACACGTTAGATCAGGACAAGAATCACCACTGTACCCTCCCACACATGTCCACAGGCACAAAAGAATTCTCTAGAGTAATAAAAACCAAAGGTGTGCAGAAATATGTGTAAAGAAGAGGTCACAATGACCACATGGTCACCTATTCAGAGAATTAATTATTAGATTAAATATCATTTAGGGGCTGAGGAAACAAGCTCATAAATGCATTACTTCTCTGTCCAGGAGAGATGTAAGTGCTGTGATGACACCTGTATCTGGATGTATAGAGAAATGCCTTGGATGTTCTGGGATTTGTTGTAAGATTTTATATCTCAGACGAGTATGTAAGGTGCCAGGTTCATCATCATCTATGGCGGTAACTTGTCCCACTGATGTTCCTGTTTAGAGAAATTTAATCTTGAAAAAAACTTTAATCTAGTGGGATTTTATTAAAAAGGTAAAAAATAAAATATTTGCCAAAGACTGTAAGAAAGTCTGTTTTACAGATAAATTGAGGAATAGGTAAATATTCTCTAAAATGTGATCTGAGCCCTTTCTTCATTTCATTCCATGCTGCAAACTTGAAATTCGATCTATTTGTTACTTTATTTGTACTTTACAAATGTGTGATGAGTTTGTTCTTGTTTTTTCTTCCTATGCCAAAGTTTATTTTTTGATAAGTTCATCTGTGCACACCTTATTTCCTTTATAGCTCAACTCGATAATATGAATTAGAGGAATAGTACGGAGTTGCATATAAGAACCAAAATGTTATACTTTTCTTTTCAATAAATGTGTTGCCAATATATGCAAGTAACAGAGCGATATGATAATTTTACAAATGTTATTATGTACCAATCTGCTTACACCTTACACAATCTTTCTATCCCATATATCAGGGTTCTGAAAATGTTATTTTAAGAAAACATTTGTGGGGAAAGCAACATTATACATACAGATGTACATGGCAGCAGAGTGGAAGAAGTCATTAGACGTTTCCTGTTATTTTCTTTTAATTGTTGTTATGAATCTTGTCACAACCGAGGCTGAACCTATCCAGCCAATTTAAAACTTCTTTTCAGTTTGTTTTGAAGATATACCAAGCAAAACCATTTATATGTTGCTATAAATCAGATAAACGATAATATATCATTCTGGATCCTGAAAATATATCTTTATTAAGATTAAAACTATTTCCTGCTCTATGAATTCTGTTACACATATGCATATGGCAAAAATAAAGTGAGTTGTGAGACTATTTATCTATTGAACTTTCCAGATTCATTGCCAAGCACTTGAGTGTGTGGTTTTAAGTCTGTGTCAGCAAAGTCAGCGTGTAAAGGTTTGCCCTGGAAAGGGTGTGAACATATAAGACCAAGAAGTGTTAAATGTTGTTATTAGCTGCTGTCAGGTTGATTTCAATTCACAATTACTTCATGTACACAGAACAGAACTGCCTGCTACCGAGTTTCTGTCTTTTGGCCTTTCAAAAGTGTAGATAACACCAGACCTTAATTCTGAGGTACTTCTGGGTGAGTGTGCACTATAATACTAGTGCTAGTATTATAAAAGGCATAATGTTAAAGGAGAAAATATATGAAATGTACTTTATAAATAAGCCTAAGTTCAAGAAAATTTTCTTAGGGCAATTTCAGACCCTTAGGTGACAACCTGTAACATTAATTTCTAAAAGAGAAATGAGGAAAAACCCTCTAAAATTAAAAATAACGTTAATACTAGAATCTTAGGTATTATATGACTCAAATGTCAAATAATCTAGAAGTGAACTTACCAGCTCTGCAATTTTCAGGTACACTAAACGTTGTTAACTTGGTTTCAAAGTATGGTGCATTATCATTATCATCTTCAATGACTACAAGGATGGGAAGTATATTCTCAGTAGCATAACCTTCTGCGGTTGTTGCATAGCCATATAGCTGAAAGGCAGGAATAACCCAATGAACAACTTCTTACATGACACATTAGACATGAATCTAACCCCAGCAATTTAGAGGACGTACAACTTTACTTTTTTTTTTAAAAAAAAAAAGCTTCCATAAATGTATATGAAACTAAGAAATTATTCAGTTGAATGATAATAAATTGATACAGACTGTATAGGTCATTTGACTTCCGTCTTCTTTCAAAATTTTTTCCTCATTGTTCACCTACCAAGTATCTTGCATTACTGCTAAATGAAGCTGCTTTCTTCTCAACATGGATTATATATCACTCTCTTTGTCAGAGGGCTTGTAGAGCTTCCCTTGGTAATACTAGTAATGAGTATTTACTAAAAATTGTGTAAATTATTAAGCCACATATTTATCTATTAACAGGTTTACACCTACACAAAGTTATATCATGATATCTCTGGAGTATTGCACTGGCAAAGTCTGCAGTTAGGGACCTCTCCAAATTTTTGAGAAGTTATGACATCAGTTTGAGGACCAAGGTGGGTCTGATTCAGGCCATAGGCTCTTCTCTCTATGCATCTGAGGTGACAGGAAGAGAATTGATGCCTTTGAGCTGTGGTGTTGGAGAAGAGCACTGAACATCCCCGTGGATGGCCAAAAGAACAAACAAATATGTCTTGGAGAAGATGCAGCCAGAGTGCTCTTTGGAGGCAAGAATGAGGAAGCTTCACCTAACCTACTTCGGGAAGGTTGCTAGGAAGGGTTATTCCTTAGAGAGGGACATGATGCTTGGAAGGGTAGAAACTTAATGAAGGAGAGGAAGCCCTTCGACCAGGTGGATTGACATGGTGACGGCCACAATAAGCTCTAATGTGTCAGGAAGTGTGAAGATGGCACAGGATAGAACAGGGTTCAGATCTGTAATACATGGGGTTGCTATGACTTGTACTCATCTCGACAGCACCTAATGAAATCTCTGATAGTGATTGAACTGTGGATTCTTTTCTCTATTCCATAAGGTGTTTTCCCCCCTCCTTTTCTCTATGATAAAAATTCATTTTTTGCAAATAAAAAAAGAACAAAATATTTATATTCTAAATTTTATATTAAATTATTCCTTTTTCAAAATTATGTGTCTTGGCTCCAAATGCCAGAACTTAAAGACTTTTGATTTTTTAAAAAAATCCATCAAATAATTTTTTTTTGCACTCTTCTGAGGCATTCTAAATGTATTCAGTGTTCACTAGTTGAATTAAATGCTTTTTCTATAATTGGAGGACAAACTGCATATGCCAAAAGTGATTTCCTTAATAATTAATTTATTCATCACAACTTATGATTCCTTATTTCTCTGATGTTAGTGTCCCTTACAACTGAATGTTCTTTAGAAGCAAAAGTAATGAGACTTTAGCTCAAATACATTAGGTGTATAATCAAGAAAGACAAATACCTGGAAAAGGAATTCATTTTTGGTAAAAGATGGGATAAATACTGTATACTACATTGAAACAGATGAGGGAGAGAATTGTTTAAAAGGGATATATGATTAGGTATTATTGTCTGTCATGACAGGAGTCCAGAATGAAGGCTGTATAGTGGAGTGGACCTGGGGGGAGGGATTGTATAACAATGAAAGAATTTTTCTTTTACTTTTCAAAGAGAAGCGAGAACTGAGGGGAAGAGGAGGGCAGGGAGAAAAGTGCAACAATGAATTAATGGATATCCAAAGTTTCTGTAAATTTTATTAAAATTAATTATAATAATAATAAAGATTAGCAAAAATGGAGACAATTCTCCTTGAGATTCATTGATACAATAGACACAACAATATGTTAAAGACCATGGAGACGGTGTGAGTTTGGGCAGCATTTTATTCTATTCTGTGTAAAGTTATCATCAATCAGAACTAATTTGACAGACAGCAACTAAGAATAATAACAATCATCTCATAAAGTGAACCAAACTCACAATTTCAGATTTCTAAGTACTTCTTTTCCCTCGTTATTTCTGTTGCTTCAAGATGTTCTATATCTCTGGTATCCATCTGTTCCTTTCGATTCTGTCATTCAGTTCCCTCATTAGTCTCCAGGTATATCCTGAATGATATTCTGCTGGTCTTCCCACTACTGGCCTAGTTAACATTCCTTTCTCCTGCCCACATGTTACTAAGGATTCAGGCCTGATACTTCCTAAACAAAATCTTCAGTTGTTCCTTATCACCACCTATTAAAGCGACTGCAAAGTCCTCACCATTATGTTAGAAAGCAGGGTTTTGTATTTTTCTTCTGGTTAACTTGATGGGAAAGGAAATTCCTTTGATTAAATGTACCAGAATAGCCATCCTTGTTCCCTCTGTCCTTCAACTACTTTTTTTTCTGAAACAAAGTAGGTTTTTCAACAATAAAACTGGTCATTTGGTTTCCACCAATCGCATTCCTCTTCTGCCTTGATAGATGCTGAACTCAGAAGGAATATATGAATGCATTCATCATCACCACATCTTCTTGTTGTTAAGTACCATAGAGTCAAATACAACTCAAAGCAACCTTAAGAACACCAGGTCTGAACCTTGCCCTATCCTTCGCCATCCTCATCAACTCTGACATGCTTGAGCTCATTGCTGCAGTCACTGTGTCAGTCCATCTAGTTGAAGACCTGCCTCACTCTCACCATTCCACTTTTCCAAGTAGAAGGTCCCTCTCCAAGGAATAGCCTCTCCTAGCAACATGCTCAAAACACGGGAGATGAAGCTTTGCCATCATTGCCTCCAAGAAGTATTCCGTCCGCACTTTCTTTCTAGATGCTGCTTATACCATTACACTTACACAAGTCTGGTGTCTTGGTAGTTAGGGGTTGGGCTGCCATCCAAAGGCAGATGATTCAAATTCATCAGCTGTTCTGTGGGAGAAAGGTGGACAATCTCCTCCTCCATGATTAAGTAACTCGGAAAACCCACTGGAGGGTTTACTAGGAGTCAGATCTGACTGAACTGTAGACCACAATACTCTTCCTTTTTTACTCCTTCATAAAGATGAAATGAACCTTTCTTTAAATTGCTGTCATTTTGAAATTTTGGACAAAAGGAATCTCATGTGAGTGTTTCTGCGATTTGAAAATTCCCTTTGATGTTCTTCTATGAGTCGGAATGGACTTGATAGCCAGCTGTGGCTTTGGATTTGGGGATGTTTGTTTGTTCACATAGCTTGATGAACCTCATGTCTCAGCCCTTTCTCACTGTGCTTTGTTGAAATCGCTTACTATCTCTTCGTTCTCTTTCTCTTTTGTCTCTTACTGTCTCTTTGTTTTAACGTTCGTGTCTATAGCATTCTCCTCTATTTCCTACCCTACACTCTTCTCCAACCTCTGATTCATAATTCTATGCAGCACTTATCAAGGCATAATAAGTGTTATAAATTACATATATTTCATATATATTTTAAGGTTGTTCTTCCTACCCAAGTAGGGGAATTTTTATCATTTCTTGTGAATATCTGCTAAACTTCTATAGAAGAAAAACTGATACCTTCTAAGTGTGGTTTTGGAGAGGAGTATTGGATATTTCCCAAAAAGAACAAACAGATATGTCCTGGAGAAAGTGTAGCAACAGTGCTCCTTAGAGGCGAGGATGGCAAGGCTTCTTCTGGCATACTGTGGACATGTTGTTGGGAGAAGATATTTCTTGGACAAGGACATCATCCTTGGAAAAGTAAGGGTTTGGTGAGGGAAAGTAAGACCTTCAAGCAGGTGAATTGACACAGTGACTGCAGCAAATAGGTTCAAGTGTGTCAGAGATGATGAGGTTGGTGCAGAATAAGACAGGGTTCAGACCTGTTAATAGAATCTGTTCATAGGATCACCTAAACCGAACGTGACTCAATGACACCTAACAACATCAACAACAATAACACTTCCATAATTATTGTTCCATAATCCTGTATCTCATACAATTGTTAAAGAAATAAACCACTTCACACGTTCCACGTTACAATGATTTATATCCTTGGTGAACTAGCTAATGAGTTAACAAAAGTAGAAGTCCTTCATTTATCTTAATATCTTACAATGACTATCACAGAATGAGTACTCATTCACATTTATTGAATCAAGTGCATAAACCAAGATGAAATTCATTGCCACCACGTTAATATGGACTCACAGTGACCCTTGATGACAGCGTAGGACTATCCCATAGAGTTCCCAAGGTTGTATATCTTTGTGGAGTCAGACTACCACATCTTTCTCTCACTTAAGGGTCTCAATTGCCTACCTTTTGTATGTATGATGTGTCAAACGTTTCAGTGTCATTTAGAGTGCTTTGATGGCACAATTAGGTTAGGACCCAGTCTCTTTGGTACTGTTCATAAAATCCTTAACATTCTGATCTTCATTTAGCTCTCTAACCTTGTAGGGGTTTTTTGGCATCAAACTTCACCCAATCATTGTCACTGTTTGTTTTCATTGTTGATTTTATAATCGTTGCATCTTTATATTACTGCTCTGGTTGTCTAAGGGTAAGAAGCTGCTCTGCAATCCCAAAGGAATGTGGCTCAAGTCTGCCAGCTGTTCCATGTGAGAAAGATGAGCAATCTTCTTCTGTGGGATTAACTATTTCTGAAAACCTGCTGGAGAGTCAACTATGAGTTGGTTTCAACGCAACAGTATACAGCAACATGCCTAAAGAACTTACTCACACCTATAAAATCCCACCATTTTTCAGATGTTTGCTAAGGTGCTACACTCTACACTACTCTAATAATTATAGAACATGCTTCCTCTTCATATATGCATCTTTAAAAAAAGAATTTCTTTCTTTTTTTAAATAATTTTAGATAATAAGTGTTTAATAATTTTATTGACCATCATTCTAAGCACCTACTATAAAGTTTTCAAGTAGTTCAGATTAGAAAGCTGAACACTGGGGAGATATATGAAATTTGAAACTGAGAAATGGAAGGCTTTACTTTTCAAAGAAGACTAAGGTGTGCTTGATTCAAGTCACAGTCTTTCCAATCTCCTGCTCTGTGTCTGAGAGCTGGAAAATGAATAAGAGTGATAGGAGAAGAATCAATGTCTTTGAGTGGTAATGTTAGAGAAGAGAACTGAGTATATCCCATGGACTTCCAAAATAACAAACACATATCTTGGAGACAGTGAAGCCAGAGGGCTCCTTAGAGGAAAAGATGGTAAAACTTCATCTCAAATACTTTGGGCTTGTTGCTAAGAGAGGCTATAATTTGGAAAAAGACATCGTGCTTGGAAAAATGAAGGGTCAGCAAAAGAGAGGAAGATCCTTAAAGAGATAGATTGACACAGCGGCAATGGGTTCATGCATGTCAGAGATGATGAGGATGCCACAGGATAGGCCAAGATTCAGGCTCATTGTTCACAGGGTCATGATGAGTCTTGACTCACAGCATTTAATGACAATAACAACTATTCTGGATTACCAAAGCAGTAGCATGCCCAAGGACCTTATTGCTACTTAGCCCTAGAGAAGGAAAGAAAAGCCTGCAGCCTGTGATAACACATTTGTTGTCCAAGGGCTTAACACAGTGGATCTCCATTCTGCTAGTGACTTAGAATTACCTTGGAAAATTAAAAAATACATATATTGTCTTCGATTTATCCTAGAACAATTAAAGCACAATACTGAGCATGGTCCCAGGTATCAGCATTTTTCTGAAGTTCTCATGTGACTTATAGGGCATATAAGACTTGAAAATAGACATCTATATTACGGTAGATACATTGAGACTCAATAAAATTATCTGTAATTTCACCAGGATTCTATGTCTCATAATTAGTTATTTAACATTTTGTAATTCTTTAAGTCTCTTTGAAATTGTCTTTATTAAGTTCCTTCTTTTTTCCACTTGTAATATCCACTGTCATACTCCAGTAATGAAACACAAACCGAATTGAAATTCAGGTGGTAATATTATCCCATTATGCAAAACAAGCATCCTTAAAAAAATGAAACAAGATTTTAAGTAAATAATTCAATGATCTTACCGCAAACTGTTGATACTCCTCACGATCTATGCTTCGTGTACAATACATGTCCCCCGTGTCTCTATCTATGTAGAACAAATTGAAGGGCTCTTTGTCTACTCCAGGTCCACTTATGGAGTAAAAGATGGTGTAATTCTGTGCTGAGTCTGACTGGATCTACAACAACAATAAGTGTCAATTCAATATTATGACACATATGTCATGATAAATATTTTAATACTTAAATTTTTTTCTGTTTATTTCTTTTTAATACTTAAATTTTTAAAAAGCCATTTTATTTCTTCTAAATTTACCTACACTTTCTTCTCTGCTTATTTGCACATCATCTCATTGCATTCTGCAATGGGCAAAGTCACAAACTATTTTATTTGGTCACAAATTGGTGTGTTGTTGTGTTGTGTTTTTTTAATTGTCTGTATAATATGTCTTGGAGATAGTGCAGTCAGAGTGTGCCCCTTGGAGACAAAGATGATAAAGCTTTGTCTCACATACTTCAAGTAAATTACTAGGAGAAGCTATTCCTTGGAGAGGGACAACATGCTTGGAAACGTGAAGGGTCAGCAAAGGAAAGGAAAACCCTTAACCAGGTGGATTGATACGGTGTCTGCTGCAAAGGGCTCTAGTGTGTTAGGAAGTATGAGGATGGCGCAGAATAGAACAGAGTTCAGATCAGTCACTATGGGTCCTACCCAACTCCATGGCATCTAAAAACAAACAGCTCTATAATTGTGGAATTAAATTAACATTTAAAATGTTTACTTATTCTTTCAGTGATTTTGAACCACTTGGCATAGAAAACTGCAGGATGTCAAGGAACTTTAGGGCTAACAACATTGCCTTCTCACAATGAATTCTTCAAGTATGTGTGAATTTCTCGCTGGCTCATGCTTATAATCTAGCTTGTGGCTGTGATGCCACTTGGCTTGATAAATACAGATAATAATCCTATTTGGAGAGAACAAATACTAATTTAGGCAAGAATTGGCCTATGCAAAATATTTACATTTTCCCTGTAAACACTGGTACTAAAATTGAAAAGAACAGAAGAATTTGGTGGCAAAACCAAGGGTATGACAAGAGACAAAGTAGAAAACCCATTTCTAAAATGAGTTATGGAAGAAAGTGATAAAATACAGTGCCTCACTTCTTTGTGATTCTAGATTAATGAATAAGAATGTTTTTATGGGTCAAGTTCCGAGGAGATATGTTGAACAATTCAAATGAATCATTTTACCAACAAAGCATTCTATCACATAAAAAGAAAATAGATTGTATTTACCTGTTGGATGTGTTGTGGGAAAGGGCCTAGTGAGTTTTCCATTAGGGAACATGGTATAGGAGCCCATCGTCTCTTGCTGCGCGTAAGGCTTGTGTCTTTAATGTTTCTCCTTTTATGGATCTGTAATGAACGCAGAACAACAACCACAAAACCACAGCATTGCTTATCACCTGAAAACTGGTTTTCACTTGTTGATATGTAAAGAACAAATACAATTGTACGTTATGTCATAGATAATTCCCAAATTACTTCTATCTTTTAGAAAACACACACAGTACATACGTGACCTAAGATTACATTCTATTCCTAGTTCTCTGTATTTTCCAATTTAACCAGATGCTCAATCCTAACTTGATTGG
>NW_006400011.1:1880768-1946141 GCF_000299155.1 Elephantulus edwardii
AAATTTTTTTTAAATTTTATTATTTTTGTGGAGTGTACCGTCAAATCAGATCTGACTGGTACAGGAGGAGACTGCCCCTCCTTCCCCGGCAGAGCATCTGGTGGATTTGAACCGTGCACCTCTGGGATTGTAGTTGCAGCTCCTTGCCACTAGGCCACCAGAGCTCCCCCAGAGAAACTCTTGATTCCCTGAGGAGATTGGAGATTATTTAACAAATACATAAGAATTAATTTTACTCTACAATGAACAGTAGGATAAAAAATCCTTATTCACCAAAGTTCTGAGCACTCCTTTATATGTATAATGACACAGGTCAGTATTTTTTCAAGTACATTCCGCTTTTATGTAATATGACTGTGTTAAACAATCTTTATATAAATTGTATTTTGTCAACTTTTCAGTGAAGATGTATTCTTGTCATCAAGAGCCACTTTTCTTGGAAATCTTATGAGTTGGGCCACTTATTAATAACTGAATTTATGGAAGCAGAATCATTCTGCTAAGTGTGCAGAAGGTTGAGATTGATGTATATTTTCCTCATCTTCTCCCCTCCCATACCCTGGATCGAGTCCCACTCTCACTCCAAGAAAATTAGTCTAGATCTAGGCTGGCCGCGCCTCTGCTCCAAAGAGAGCAAAGCCATGGAGGTTTCAATTAGCATGTGAGTAATCCTGAGATCATCCCTTCTCCTCTGTGGGAGACTCAGTCCACCATCATCACCTGAGCTAGAGACACTCAGGGTGGAGTGTCGCATTTCCAGTCTGA
Organism: Elephantulus edwardii; assembly: GCF_000299155.1. Lineage (NCBI taxonomy): Eukaryota > Metazoa > Chordata > Mammalia > Macroscelidea > Macroscelididae > Elephantulus > Elephantulus edwardii. The sequence goes on from NW_006400011.1 coordinate 1,881,534, forward strand.
ATCAGTTTTCACTCTGCTTTCCACCCACCCCCGGCTTGTTCTTCCAGTTGGTTCTTTTCATTGTCACACCTCAAAACATTATCTGAAATACTTGCTATTCTTTCGTCCCTGGAGACAGAGTTGTTCACTTGTACAGTTTTGTAAATCGCTCTGCCACTCCTTAAAATCATAATGTGTGTGTGTGTGTGTGAAATTGTAAGTGGTATAGACAAATAAATGATCATTCAGGAGGACTGCTTTCCAAAGTATACATTTTGATAAGCCAATTAAAAGCGTAAGTCTGGTTTCTTGTGGCACACATGCTACTCCGTCTGTTACTATGTGTCATTTTGTGTATAGGTTTTTGAGAATCTGAGTTATTTGAGTTTTGAGTGTAAAATTATGAGTTTACTCAGTTCTTCGAATGTTGTTGTTATGCGCCATCAAGTTGTTTGTGAATTAGTTGTTCGAATAGAGGATGAAATTTTACAATGTGACCATTTTAACCATTTTTCCATTTATAGACCAGGTTTTCTTTTCAAAAGAACAAGTAAAAACAAATAATCAAATGTAAAAAAAAAAGACTGCTTTAAAGCTAGTAGAATGTATGTAAAATGAGCGTCTTTGTAAAAAGAATGATACACTGAGCTACTTAAGCCTCTGTCCATCATACCTTGTTTACCCTTGCTTCAGGGACAAGCTCAATCTCTATCTGTTCCTGTCTCTGACTATCTGAGAGGAAAATGAAAAATTTCTTCCTTTTAGAAGACAAAGTGAGGTCCTGCTTTGTGTAAATGGAGCCATCTTCTAGAATTCTGAAGTCAGGGTCACTGGACTTGATGTGGCTGGTAGACTTGAGACACTCCTCCAGATTCACTGCAGGGAAGAAATTTCACAGTCATTTGTAAGATGAAACAGGAACAGAACAGGTTTTGCAGGTTTGACAACTGAGTGTTAGTGCAAGAGAAGCAGAAAGAGAAAGGCTGCCCTTGAAATATGCTGAGTATCAGGTATTCGAAAACATATGATCAATGAAAAGAATTATCGAAGTCCTATTTCCACTACTTTTGTTATAAAATATTTTAGTCATTGAATGTACTCTATTTCTACTTTAGTTACTATTTTTATTTGTATGTATACAAGCATATTTAAATTGGCTGTTTTACATCTTTTGTAGTATAACTGTATGAAGACAGTAGACTTTTAACTTCTTTGCAATATTCTTTTGGTAGCTGAGACCATCTCATATCAAAAACAACAAAAAACCCCAAACTAGTCTATTCTTAATATTTCGAAGGAATCTTGCAAGTAATCATTCTATACTACTTTTCCTAAAATCTAATTATCCCATAATTATCAAGTTATTCCTTCTTAGATTCATATATAACACAATTGCTATATCTCAGTAGTATCTAGGTATAGCTTTCAAATGATTATAAAAAACATAAGGGACTATTTTAACAGCTCTGAGTACTTAACAAAAACAATATTATCTTGGAAAAGGTACTAATATTTCAAGTGTAGATTTCTAGTAATAAAATGTAAACCAATGAAACACCTTGATAAAAGCAGTGCTACTTTTGGACACAGAAAATGCTACTTTTGGGCTCAAGAGTGACTATGATAAGACTCAGCAAAATTGTATTTTAATTTCTCAGGTTATTTTGTGAAATTGATTACACATAAATTCTTGGCAGACACTTGTTCCTTGTAATGCAGAATACAATTTTTATTCTGAAACATTGAAAAGAAATAAACAAATTATATTTTTTGACACAATCATTTTATGTATAATCTATTAAAGAAATTGTATTTGGGAAATACAAGACATTCGTTGCAATGGATTAGAATATGTCTTGTTCCTTGTTTTGTTTCCACTAAGCTAAAATAATTTAGCTTTATGGTGCATGCTAATTTTTTCTGGCAAGTAAAGTGTGTAACTAACACTGGTACTTTAATTGTTTTTAACCACTACAAAAAACCTCAAGTAGTAGGTCTTTCATTTTATGTCAAATTTTAATGCTAAGAAAACCTTTCTGTGACTTTTACAAGAATAGCCTTGAGCTAGATGCTGGAATTTACAATTACAAAAATCTAAATACAATTTCTTACCTTTGCCTACAAGTGTTTCAGCTTTAAGATCAGAAGGAACTCGAAGAGAAATTTTCTTACAAGCATCACAGAATAATATTAGAACCTCAAATAAAAGGGGGAAAACAGGAATGACACTTAGTCACATTTTCACATTATAGTTTGGTCATATTGATAACAATATCAGTAGCAAATAACCTTCAATTCTCTAGTTTCTCAAATTCAGTGTTAAAAGAAACAGTAAGGAAAGTGAATTTAGGGGTCCCACAATGATTTAATATCAATTAAAAAGTTAAAGTGAAAATGGTTCTTGGGATTTAAATGATATTATATCACTTCAATTTGTTGATTTTATGTAACAGCTACCATCTCTAAAAGTAAATAAATGTCACTTTGACACATAGCATTTAAAAAAAGCACTTGACTGTAGAACACAATAGTTACATTTCTATTAACTATCAAACTATAATCATTTTAACATCCTCAACTATTTGAATATATAATTCATGAAATCAAGGAAAATTCCTTTTATCCTCATTTTAAAAACCCTCTTCAGACTGGCTTAACATAAACTTCATAGTCTATAAATATCTCAAATTAAATAACCTGTCTAAAAAAAAGAAATATTTCCTTTTTCCTTCTTCTCCCCTCTTTTCTTCTCTCTTTCCCTCCTCCTTTCACTCTCTCTACCACTATAACAACACTATATGTAATAAAGCCTTTGCTACTTTAACCTTCATTGTATGTAACAGTAACATTAGTTAGGTTTATTAGGTTCAATCATCACCATTATTTGCCTTAAATTGCTTTCATCACCCTTGATGGATGCCTAAGTAATGAGTTCCACTTGTCTCCCTCCTATCCATTCCTAGTAATCACTAATAAACCTTGGTCTGCTTATACTTGTCTAGTCTATAACAAAAGTGTTACTGAAAAGCCACGTACTTCAAGGAAAGAAGACAGAGACTATCTGAAAAAATGTTTAAGTGTATCTACAAGTTACGAACATACTTTCTTCCTTTCTTAAATATTTTATGTTTGTTTTTTCTTCTCTTTACTATATTCTCTTAATTTAAATATAAATAATAGAGCTAAAAATCTTAATATTTTACATATTGTTGAGCTAAATAATAATAGCGGTAATTTTTTCCATAAACTTGTCAGTTTTCCTATATGGATAGATTTCTAGTTATGGATCCCACTATCTGAAAGAAAGAGGTGGAGGGAAGGAGGGAGATAAGGAGGGAGAGAGATAGAGAAAGATAGAAAGATTGACATTCATATTAAGAATATGTACTTTCTCCTTGTTTTAGCCCTATTCAGTTAAGTCTTAGAGTTTATTTAAACTTTCTTTTTAATTTCTCAAAAAAATGTTAGGTAGGTAACATAAAATTTTTTAATGAAAAAGGTCACATTTTATCTAGTTTTAAGTGATCAATTTTAAGAGCAGAAAACCTTTCTTAAAAAAATTTATATAGGTTTACATACAAAATTCATATCCATTGTTTTTCACACTATTTTCCCTATTTCCTTTACCCACCCCCCTACTCATCAAATTGTGAGACCCTATGATTAACCCCTCCTCATCCTCACCCTACTGTTCTCACCCTCCCACCTTGGTCCTCATACGTGTTCTACAATAATGGTCTCCTACAGTATTTGTCCTTATCTGACTGAGTTACTTCACTTAGTATAATGAAGAGTGGAAGATTTTTATGCTTCTTTTACATTTTTATAATCTTAATTCTTATTTGCAAAGGGTGTAGTATTTCTAAAACCACTTTAGAGTAAAAAATAATCTACAATGATTAATCTGTCATGATTTAAATATATAATGTAGGAAAAGATATTCTGTTAACTAGAAAAATGTATATGCACACATAGGAAGTACATGCATAGGTGTGACATGCTTACATTATTCATTACATATATGGAAGCATACAAACACAGTTACGTGTGTATACGTGGGACGTTAGTCTCACCCCCATTCCCACAATTGTATTTCTTCTTTCCTGACTGCCCTAGAGCCCCATGTTAGTGGTCTTATCTCTGCAGACAGACTCCATGGAAGTTTATAATCATTAAGGATTATGTCAGTCTCTCATTAAGCACAGATTTGGAGGGAATCAGGATCAGAGCATCTTTTAGCTGTTATGTGGATAAGTGATGCATGCACAGGGCACAAATCAAGTGTGAATGGACAGGACAGGGCCCCAGTGCAAAAGAAACCTGAATGAATCCTTTGAGAATTTTAACCACAGTTTACCCATCTAGTGCTAACTTGTCTCTTACATTCTATTTCCCAATAGGATTAGAACTTATTCATCAGCTCTATGGTAAAAATGTCCTATTTTGAAAATATTTGAGGCTAAAATCTTTTGCTAAATGTTTTAAAACAAATTTTCCAGCACAGAGAAGAACCATTTTTCTCTCTGCCCCTTCTCTTAACCAAAGAAACATTAACCTCCTACAGCACAGATACAACGCTACAAACAGCTGGAAGTTCTACTTCTGTTTAATGATTGTCACACTTTTTAAAAAAATTCTCTCAAGTAACACTTGCTGACTGAGTTACAATTTCTGCCCTTTCCTTCATTCTTTCTAAGTCAGAGTCCTGGATAATTTGTATTTTCACTCAAAACCACTATTCTCTTCTCACAGTTCAGGGGAATTGCATATGTTAAAAACCCAGAGATTATTTCATGACCAGGGGCAAAAGCAAACCACAAAACCTTCTAGGTCAAATGCCTGAAGAATGCATTATTCTGCTACTCTAAGAAAACACCACAATAACAAGGGAATTTCCTTGCGGAAAACAATCACTGCATGACAGGCGCTCTTGACAGTGTGCAAAACGTCTCTCATCCTGGACCACACGTCTCTCAACTCCTCCTCAGAGCTTTCTCAGTCTTCTTTTGTTTTCCCAGTCACCCTACTCCGCGTTCTACCCCACCTCTCGCTCTTTCAAGCCTGAACTAGAGGAGGGACACAGGTAGGAACATGCTTTATGGCCTTAATCCTTCTTGTTACTCACCAGTAGGAAGAAGAGGAGCTGCTTAGAGAAGGTGCTCCTCAGCGCAGTAGAGGCCTCAGCCATCAGAGCCGGTCCAATGGCCAGGGATGGTGGCTGGAGAGGAGGCAGCCTGGGATACAGGGAGCTAAATCGATGCCCAACCGCCGACACTGCCCTGGGTGCAGGGTATTCTGCTGCCCTCTTGGCACAGATGAGCTGGTTTGGAGAGGACTCAGGAAGCAAGTGAGAAAAGGAGGAGAAGCTTGAGAATTGCCTCCCTTCTACTCCCAGCTTGGCTTCCTTTTCTTCCCATTCAATTACTCCTTGTAAAGAGGTATTCCTGCAAGTGGGGAGGGTGGGGTACAAAACACCCCAAAACCAAGTCGGTAGCTCCTCCTCACATCAGCTTTCAAAATTTCTTCTGCCACTTGGGACATAGGCAGAAGCAGGAGGAAACACCCTCTAGCCTCAGCCCTCCTCCTTTTCCCCCCAGGTTGATGCTATGAAGCTCTCCCTAGTTATTACCCACTCCCACGTTCACCCCTCCTTCCTGGCCTTATTAGCCTATTTTGCCCCCAGGTAGAAGCATAAATTGTGCATGAACTTCGAGCAAGGAAGTGATGTTCGGGGCCATCACCCTCCCTTCTCGGCTGCCATTGGCAAATCAGGGGACACAAACATGTGTAATCACATCCATCAGAAGTTATCTCTCCATCTAAACATTAAGGTGTAGTCTGTCCCATGCAGCTTTGCGGCTCTGCCACACAGCGAGCACTCCACTTTAAAGCAGCAATTTCACAGATGCTTTATGTCTAGTCCCTATTATCGCCTGTCAATCATGGTTTGGTCCTATATATGCCACAAGGCAATTCATCAAAGGATAAAGACCTCATAAAACCCAAATACTATTTAAATGTGTGATTGATGCTTACAGAGTAAGGAAATAAAGAAACACTTGAAATACAATTTTCCGATTGTTTTCTTATTCTTACATATGAAGCAATTTTACTCTTTAGGACATTGAATCTCATTAAAATGACTACATTCATGTTAGATTGTATATAGTATGTAGGCTACTATAGCCTAATTGTACAAGAATTCCATCAGAAACAAACAAAAAAACCTCACCAAAAAAAATCCAACAACAACTCACCAAAACAAACAACAACACACCGATAAACACTAATGGCATGTGCAATGAGGACTTCAGCTTCATTTCTACTGTCATAATTTTAGAGAGATAAAAAATTATCAGTTTCATTCAGTGGCACAAGTTGGGAGTGGGGGATATTTTCAAGTGCTAATTGTTTCAGCTTGAACTTGCAAATAAAGCCAACTTACTGGAAGAGATCTATATTTGCTCCCATTCCAAACAAAAGTGATCCGACAGAGTGTGGAAATTATCAAACAATATCAGTAATATCACATGCAAGCAAGAGTCTGCCGAAGACTATGCAAAAACAATTGGAACAGCACATTAGCAGAGAAATTTCAGAAGTGCAAGCTGGGTTTAGAAGGGGTTGTGATACTAGGGGTACTATAGTTAATGTTAGATGGATCTTGGCTGAATGCAGGGAGTACCAGAGGAATGTCTATGTTTCATTGACTATGCAAAGGCGTTTGACTGTGTGGGTCATAACAAACTGTGGCTGACTCTGAGAAGAATGGGAATCCCAGAACACTTGATCATGCTAATGCGGAACCTATACTTGGATCAGGAGGCAGTCGTCAGAACTGAGCAAGGAAACACTGCATGGTTCAAAATTGGGAAGGGTGTACACCAGGGCTGTATCCTGTCTCCATACCTTTTCAATCTTTGTGCAGAACAGATTGTCCAAGAGGCTGAGCTCTCTGAGGAGAAAATTGGCATCAGGATTGGAGGAAGACTCATCAACAATCTGCATTATGCAGATGACACAACCCTGCTTGCTGAAACTGAGGAGGACCTGAAGCGCTTGCTGTAGAAGGGCAGAGACTGCAGTCTTCAGTATGGATTGAGGCTCAATATCAAGAAAAAAAAAGATTCTCACCACTGGGCCAATTGGCAGCAACATGATGGATGGTGAAGAGATTGAGATTGTTAACAGCTTTAGTTTGCTTGACTACACAATTAACACTATTGGCACCAGCAGCCAGGAAATTAAAAGACATATTGTTATGAGAAAGTCTGCTTTTAGAGTCTCCACAGTACTGAAGAGCAACAATGTCAGTCTGGAGACTGAGGTGCTCCTGATACAGGCCATGGTCTTTGCAATCACTTTCATCAGAGAGCTGAACAATGACTAGGGATGATAGAAGGAATTCTGATGCCAGGCTTCTCCTTGGAGGCAAGGATTCTGAAGCTTCATCTGACAATTTTGGACATGTAAGAAGGGACCAGTCCTTGGAGAGGGGAGTCATGCTTGGGAGAGTGGAGGGACAGCACGGGAGAGGAAGACCCTCGATAAGACTGATTGATTCAGTGACTAGTGTAATGGAGGTAGATGTGTCAGAGACAATGAGATTGGCACAGGATAGAGCAGGGTTTAGGGTCGAGTTGCAGGTGACTCGATGGCACAAAACAACAACAACAACAATGACAATTTCTTCTGAATCAGAACCTATATTCTGAATCAGAAACTGTGGTGCGGTGATGTATTTAATATGGTTCTTCTGGCCATTCGTGGTCTTTTGATTCCTCCAAGAAAGATTGGATCAGACTCTGTCAATTAAGTGTTTTGGGTCTATCTGCAGGGTCTCAGTCAAGCTACTAACAATGCAAACAAGGTGCATGAGACCCTTGAGGGAGTGGAGCTTTGCACACAGAGCTTAGAAGACCCTAATTGAGCAGCTCTGCCATCTTGAAAGGCTTCAAACAAAAAAAACCAACGCATTGTGGTTGAGTCAGAACTGACTCATAACTATTGAGTTTCTGAGGCTGTAAATCACACTGGAGATTATCTTCCTCCCTCAGAGCTAATGATGAACTTGGACTACCAGGAAACCATACTCTTTGGGTTAACAGAGCAACTTCCTATGAACTAGGCCAGCAGAGCTCCCTCTCAATAGGCTTAAAGAGAGCAAATCCACATCAGACAGAGGGCATCCCATTACCATGGAAAAGGAAAGTCATGAGCAGAATGCATTCTTCTGACCTGGGATCTCTGTGCTGAGACTTTTAACCCAAGGAACTGTGTCACCAAAGATGACAAGATGTAAAAGCTATAGATGTACAAATGTAGGAGACCAGCAGTAGATGGGACAGTGGGCTTCCCAGCCCACAGAGCAAGGTGATTACAGTAGGTAAGCTGGTCCACAGAACAAGAAAAAAAATGAGGGTCATTGGATATAAAGCTTGCTGGTGGAGTGAAGTGACCCCAGGCACTTATTAGTGAAGCCAAAGGGCTTTCTTTCTAACACTTGATCAAGCATTGTAGAAATCAGGCGAAACCTCCTAACAATCCCATGAGGACTCCATTTAGGAGATGATGAGAACCTGGAAGAGTAAATAATCATCCTTTCAGGGAGCCTGAGAAGACCTCAGAATAGAAAGATGTCTGTCATAAGGACAGAGAGAAAGCTGCCTTGGCAGAAAGGAAGTTGAAAGAGAGGTGCCTTGAATTTATGAGAAGAGACTTTGCGTTCATGCTTCCTGATCTTGACCCTGAATTGTAACTTCTTTCAAGGAGCTCTGGTGATGTAGTTTATAGAGAACTGTGTTCTAACCCAAAGGCAACACCCTTCGGGAGCTTCAAATCTACCAGCAAGTCTATGGGGGAAAGGTAAATGATCTCCTTTGCAATTTATAGCCCCTGGAAACCCATTCAAAGGTGAGTTCTGAGTCAATCCAGCTTGATGATAATGAGAGGGTTGGGTTTTTGGGTTGGGTTTTTTTTTTTTTCAGTTTAATTTTCCAATAATCCTCTTAACTGTGAGTAAAGTCTATGAGTTCCATGTGGTCATTGCAACAAATCTGTTAACCCCTCAAAGAAGTTGAGAGCTCTGTGAAATGGTTGACTGGTGTTAGAATTGATAAAAGGATTGAAGAAAGGAGATGTGCCTGACCTCTACCTTTTATAGGAATTAGCCTTGGTCTGATGTTCATGATACTTTTCCTCCTGGATCATAAAGTCAGAAGAAACTAGACACCATTGCCATCCACACCATGGCATTTCAGTGATGCTTTCTAACAGCTGAGTGAGGAATCTATTTAGGGGATGATGAGACCTTTAGAGAGTAAGTAATCATCGTTTACTTAAGGATCTACAGGAAGTGAATTACTGAACATAACTCAATTCTATTTGCCATCCAAGTGATACACTTTCTACCACTACATGTCATTTCTATAATAGACTGATACCAGTATATTGAAAAGGAGCAGAAAATGATAGTCAAACGTGAGAATCCTGGTTTCCTAAACAATAAGCTAATACGAAGCAACTGAAATGTATTTATAAGCAATTAAAATCTGCGACACTTAACAGCAGCCGGTCATATTCGAATCCTGTGAATTTTCCGACCTGTTTTTTGGCAATCATTCCATGATCAAACAAAATTACCTTTAATTATTTACTGTGTAAGGATTTAGAAAAGAAGTTATACTTCTAGGTCTGGCTACTTACATTTCTACAGCATGTCTGATGAAACAACCAATCCAATACCCTAATCACAAGGAAAAGATAAATGAAAGATTGTCTTTTGCTTCTTTTGCTAATTTAATAGAAAAATTTATTCTTTTAGGCAGATATAAAATTGGAATCCAGGGACATCAGAGATATAAATCACACTGAATCAAGAACAAAAATATATCTTGAAATATTTAATTGCCAACGACATATTCACCAATAAATGTATTTGATATCTTGCTTAGAATTTGGTTTGTCTATCAGAAGTGAAATGATTTTAACTTAGTATTTTTATGTTTGCTATGTGGAGAGAAAAGAAAAGAATAGGAAAGAGAAATGAAAGTGATTGTCTATGTGTATGTGTTAATCTAAGTATAATTCAGTTGTACTTAAGGATAATTATTTAAGTATATGTCTAATTATATATTTGCACAGAATTAAAGACTTCAATTTTCCAACTTTGGGAAATGGAGATAAATTTTTGGCTAATGAAATCTATTCAAGTGAGAAAAAGATTGGAGATAATACCAGGTATTGGTCTGCTAAAGAGATAGTCTATACACTGGTAAATCCAAGTGAATCCAGAATTCTCTTCATGGTTCTAGAATACTATTTTCTTGAACCGATTTCTTTCAGCTTGCCTGCTATGTGCTCGCTCCAAGTATTGCTCTCAAATATAATAGAAAACAGTATGCAAGAGTTCATACAAACTGTAACTGCAAAGTACAGCTTGCAAAGGTGTCACATCAATATTTTATGCCCCATATTTGCTACGTTTTACACCAAACTTCCCCACACAGACCATCTCCCAGAAAATCCTATATTCTTTATAGGAAAGGAATAATGTCTTAATATAATGAAATTAATTACACTTTTAAAGTTAGTTTTAATGAAATAAAAATATAGCTTTTCTAATTTTCTGCCATTGTTCAGTAAGGCTTGAGTTTTGTTTTATGTGCATGATTATTTTCTATACTTTTTAAGCTATGTCCAAATTAACAGGTATAATTGAAAGACTGATAACTGCAGTTAAGTGTATGACTTCTATGACTAATTAATTTTAATTCAGATTTTACTTTTATTATTTCTTAGGCATTGTATAATTTTAGGAAAGTTAGCTAACTTCCCTGTGCCTCAGTTTCTCCATCTTTAAAATGGAGATAATAGTAGCAGCTGATTTAGAAATTATTATGATATTTAAATGTTATATTATGTAAAAGACACTTTAAACATAATCCAGTTCATAGGAAGTACAAATGTTATACACTCCCCATTTGTTTTATTAAGCAATATGTTGTTGTTGTTGTTGTTGTTGTTGTTGTTGTTATGTGCTGTCAAGTCACTTGTGACCCATAACGACCATATGTACAGCAACTCTGAACCCTGAGCCAGTCTTTGAGCCTGTCTCATTAATTCTGACACACCAACTCCCAATTTCCCCAGTTACTGTGTCAATCTATCTCATCCAGGGTCTGCCTCTCCTGTGCTGTCCCTCCACCCTTCCAAGCATGCTGTCCTTCTCCAAGGACCTGTTTCTCCTGGCCATATGCCCAAAGTACATGAGATGGAGCTTCAGACTCCAAGCCTCTAAGGAGAAACTTGGTTTCACCTTCTCAAATATAGACCTGTTTGTTTTCTTGGAGATCCATGGTATGTTCAAGACTCTTTTCCAGCACCACAACTCGAAGTCCTAGATTCTTCTTCTGTCATCCTTAGTCATTGTCCAGCTCTCTGATGCATAGCAAGTAATTGCGAAGACCATGGCCTGGATTAGGTGCACCTTAGTCTCTAGACTTACATAGTTGTTTTTCAGCACTCTGGAGAGGTCCCTGGCAGCAGATTTTCCCAATGCAATTTGTCTTTTGATTTCCTGACTGCTAAAGGAAAAAGAAATACATCTTGAAAGCAATGCAGCCAGAGTGTTCCTTAGCCGTAAGAAAGTTGAGATTTTTGTCTCGTTCCGGAGCTCTGGTGGCCTAGTGGTAAGGGACTGTGCTACCAGCAGTCTGAAAGCATGAGGTTTGAATTTGTCAGATGTTCTGTGGGAGAAAGACGGGTGATTTCCTCTCATGCAATTAAAATACCTAATTCTATCTATCGGTCTATTCTTTTATCTGTCTGTGGCTTAGTGATAAGGAATTGCACTGTAATTCAAATCCACTGATGACAGTTAAATCCATCAGTGGCTCCACAGGAAAAAGATGGATAGTTTCTTCCTGTGTGATTTACTGCCTCTGAAAACCCACTGGAGGCTCAAGCTCAGCTATGAGTCTGGTTCCAACTTGAGGGTACACCACAACATATATGATATAAATATAAATAATATAAATATATAGTCTTCAATATGGATTGAAGCTCAACATTAAGAAAACAAAGATTCTCACCACTGGGCCAACTGGCAGCGCAATGATGGAAGGAGAAGAGATAGGGGTTGTTAAAAAGTACAGCTTGCTCAGCTCCACAATCAACACTCTTGGCACCAGCAGTCAGGAAATCAAAAGACAAATTACACTGGGGAAATCTGTTGTCAGTTTCAAGACTAAGGTGCATCTGATTCAGGTCATAGTCTTCGCAATTACTTGCTATCCTGGAGAGCTGGAGAGTGACTAAGGATGACAGAAGAAGAATTGATGCCTTTGAGTTGTAGTGCTGGAGAGAGTCTTGAACATGGACAGCCAAGGAAACAAATGGGTCTGTCTTGGAGAGGGTGAAACCAAGTGTCTCCTTGAAGGCTATTTTGAAACTCCATCTCACATACTTTGATCACATGGCCAAGAGGACCGGTTCTTGGAGAAAGGTGGATGGACAGCATAGGAGATGAAGATCCTGGATAAAACGGAATGCTTGAGTAACTGGCATAATGGGGGTAGGTGTGTTGGAGTCAGTGAAACAGGCTCAGGACAGGGCAGGCTTCAGAGCTGTTTTCATAGGGTCACTCTGAGTAGCAGGTCTCTCTCTCTCTCTCTCTCTCTCTGTGTGTGTGTGTGGGTGTGGGTGTGTGTGAGAGAGAGCGTGTCAAGCCTTCGAAGTCAAACCTTCACTGACACAGTAACTGAAACAATCAGTTTAAACACAGTGGTGGTTATCATGGTGGCCCCGGCTCAGGCCTGGTTTCACTATGCTGTACACAGTGTCGCTACAAGTCAGTGATGATTCAGTGGCACCCAAAAGAACAGACACAAAAAAACCTAGAAGGAGAGAAAGAGGACATGTAATATTTGTTAGCATGAGACAGCAGAAATTCATGAACAAAATAAAAGTAATCTTAACTGATAAAGAAAGTCTTATGCCACTTGAGTTCACTGTGATATATGGAAAATCCCTTCAATTCCATTTGACTTACAAGTGGTTCTGAAAATTAAATATAACTCAAATGATAATTGCTAGCAGATTTTTCAAGGCTTTTTACACAAAGTACTGATTATCTTGGGTATAAAATGATCACTTTTTTATATTATTAAAAGCATTGGTAAAACCATATATAAAAAGAAAACTATTTCCTCTGTGTGTGTCAGACTCTTATTATCACAAGCAGGAAGCTCTGGTAGCATAGTTTGCAGAAAGTTGTGTTACTAACCCAAAGGTCATGCCTCTCTGGTGGCTGGGACCCACCAGACACTCTAGGGAGAAAGATGGACAGTCTTCTTTCATATTATTTACAATCTTAGCTATCATCAATGCCAACTGGACAGCAGTAAGACCAGTTACCATACACCCTCAACTCAATCTGGCTTAAGTAAAAGAAAACAAAGTTGTGGAAGAAGGAATGTGTTAGTTTTTTTAAATTGGAAAGTAAAAAAAAAAAAAAATCTAGATTCCAGGATAGTAAAGGCCAGATGTTGAAATGATGTCAGTAAGAGTCTGTATTTAGCTCTCAGATCTGTCTTTCCTTGTACTCGCTTAATTATTATTCCATTTTTATGGTTTAAAAACAAAGATAGTCACTGGCTCCGAGATGGCATTCTATCGGATTAGTAATTTGTTGTTAAAATAGCGCATCTTCATCTTAACAGTTTGTAGCAAACCTATCCCACTGACCTCTACTGACTCACTTGTGCCTTCCTGTGCCCGTCAGTTGACTAGCATGGTTGAAAGCTTGGCTGGTCATGTCTGTACATTGTACCTAAAGGTCTAGTAGAAACCTAAAGGCAGCCAAGTGAGATAAAGACACACAGTACCACAAAAGCAAACTGTGAATAAATGGCAAAACAAGAATTAAAAATGGTATTGTATATCAACATGCATTAAGTAACCTTATTTGTTTTCATGTACTCAGAAATCATTTTTAAGTGCTTTAACTGCTTGCTGGACTTCTAGCCAAACAGTCAGTGACTCAAATCTGCCAGTTACTTCACAAGAGAATGAGCAATCTGCTCCCGGAAAGAGGTACAGCTTTAGAAACTTGTTAAGTATCATCCAGATGGGACCGACCCATAGCTGACCCTCCAGCAAATTTTCGTAGGCATTATATTGCAGAAAAGGACGTTGTCCATCCTTCTCCCATAGAGCAGCTGGTGCATTCAAACTTTTACCTTTGGGATTGCAGAGCAGCTTCTTACCACTAGTTCTTCTTGTTGTTATGTACCATCGAGTTGGAACCGACCCATAGCTGGCCCTCAGGTGGGTTTTCAGGGCAATTAATCACATGGGAGGAAATAGCACATGCGTCTCTTGCAAAGCAGCTGGTGGGATTTGAGCCATTAGCCTTTAGGACGGCAGCACAACTTCTTGCCACTGGACCACCAGAAACCCGATAGAGGGTTCCATAAATTGGAATGAACTTGTCAGCAGTGAGTTTGCTTTTGGTTTTTACTGTGAGCACCATGAACAGTATTCGTGATGCAAAACTGAAGATGACAGTATTCTGCTCTCATGGGGCTGTTGCCGTTGTTAGGTGCTGCCAAGGTGACTGTGATTCATAGAAAATCTATGAGCAACAGATCAAAACCTTGCCCTCTCCTCACAAGCTCCACAAGCTCAAAGCTATTGTTACAGTCACTGTGTCAATCATCTTTTTTTAGGATCTTCCTTCTTTTCTCTCCAGTTTTCCAAACTTAATTTCTTTTTCTAATGACCAGACCTTCCTGATAACATGTCCAAAGTATGTAAAATGAAATTTCACCATCCTAACCTGGCAAGAGCACACCTACAAGACTGGTTTGTTTATTCTTTTAGCAGTCCACAGACTAGTCAAGATTCTTCACCAACTGAAGTGGTTCACGTGATCATTAGGATTATATTTTTTAAATAAGCCTAAAATATTTTAAACTTTTCTCCCATGTCCTTCTATTTCTTCCAGTTATTCATTTTATGATAAAAATTTGGAAAATGTTTTGATATAATGGTTCGAATCTTATAGGCAATGTTTGATGTTAGATATTAATAGTCATGTTACTGAGTGTTGATTTCTGAACAAAGGATATAATTAATTACTTACATTTTTTAAAGAAAGAATATTAAGAGAAGAGTTTGTCCACTGCTGTTAGTCTTTCAGTGTTATTGTTCCAATCTAGTTTCTACACGTAATTTTTAATATTGTTATGCTGTAAATATAATTTTAACATCCTCACCACTGGGCCAATTGCCAGCACCATGATAGATGGCAAAGAGATTGAGGTTGTTAATAGTTTCACTGCCATAAGCTTCATAATCAACACTCTTGAAACCAGCAGTCAGGAAATCAGAAGAGGAACTGCATTAGATAATTCTACTGTCAAGGATCTGTCCAAAATGTTAAAGAGCAATAATGTCAGTCTAGAGACTAAGATTCACCCAATTCATGCCATGGTCTTTGCAATTACTTGGTATGTATTAAAGAGCTGGGCAGTGACTAAGGATGACAGAAGAATTGATGCCTTTGAGTTGCGGTGCTGGAGAAGAGGACTGAACATACCATGGAACACCAGGAAGACAAATAGGTCTGTCCTGGAGACAGTGAAACTGGGCTACTCTTTGGAGGCAAGACTTTTGAAACTCCTTCTCACATATTTTGGGCATGTTGCTGGAAGGAGTCAGTTCTTGCAGAAGAACATCATGCTTGGAAGGGTGGAGAGACAGCACAGGAGAGGAAGACTCCAGATGAGATGGACTGATGCAGTAACTGGCACAGTGGGGTAGTTGTGTCAGAGACAGCAAGGCTGGCTCATGGTAGGGTGGGGTTCAGAGCTGTTGGACATAGGTTCACTATGAGACACAGGTGACTTGATAAAACTTAACAACGGCAACCTGCTTAATTATAGAAAACAATATTTGTCTTATCTACATCAGGGCAAGCATCTATGCTAGTGACAACACTGTTGCTTTTAGTTGTAAATCTTTTAAAATAAATGCAACATAATTAGCTACTTCCTAATAGTAGAAATTTATGTTGTTCTCAATTTTTTAGTGGCTTCACGTGGAGAAAGTTAACTTTAGTTGCAAAACCTCAACACCACTGGGTATTCTTTACAGACAGTGACTGCAACAATGAAGAGCCTACCTAGGATTATGTTGTTGTTGTTGTGTGCCGTCAAGTTGCCCCTGTGTACTACAGCTCTGAACCCTGCCCTCTCCTGAGCCAGTCTCACTGACTCTGACACATCTAATCCCATTGTGCCAGTTATCGTGTCAATTCATTTCATCTGAGGTCTTCCTCTCCTGTGCTGTCCCTTCACCTTTCTAAGCATGATGTCCTTTGGCAAGGACTGATTCCTTCTGGCCACATGCTCAAAGTACATGATACAGGGCTTCAAAATCCTTGCCTCCAAGAAGAAACTTGGTTTCACCCTCTCTCAGACAGACCTGTTTATTTCCTCCATGATATGTTCAATATTCTTCTCCAGAACCTCAACTCAAAAGCATCAATTCTTTTCCCATCATCCTTAGTCATTATCTAGCTTTCTGATGCATAGCAAGTAATTGCAAAGACCATGGCCTGGATGAGACACACCTTGGTCTCTAGAGTGACATCTTTGTTCTTTAGCGTTTTGGAGGGGTCCCTAACTTCCCCAGTGCAATTTGTCTTTTGATTTCCTACTGCTGGTACAAAGAGTGTTGATAGTGGAGCAAAGCAACCTGAAATTGCTAACAACCTCAATCTCTTCTCCACCCATCATGGTGCTGCCAATTGGTCTAGTGGTAAGAATCTTTCTCTTCTTGGTGTTGAGCTTCAATCCATATTGAAGACTACAGTTCTTGACCTCCTGCAGCAAACACTTCAGGTCCTCTTCAGTTTCAGCAAGCAAGGATGTATATCATCTGCATAATGCAGGTTGTTGATAAGTCTTCCTCCAATCCACACACCTCCTCACAGAGTCCAGCCTCCTGAATGATCTGTTCTGTATCTAGATTGAAAAGGTATGGTGACGGGATGCATCCTTGACCCACTCCTTTCCTGATTTTGAATCACGCCGTGTTTCCTTGCTTTGCCTGATGACTATACCTGTTCCAAGTATAGGTTTTACATGAGTATGATCAAGTGTTCTGAGATTCCCATTCTTTGCAAGGTTAGCCACATTTTATTGTGATACACATAGTAAAAAGCATTTGTATACTCAATGAAGCACAGATAGACATTGTTCTGATACTCTTTGCTTTCGGCCAAGATCCCTCTAACATTGGCGATATTGTCTCTAATGCCTTCTAAATCCAGCCAGGCAGACATTTAAGGGATTCCAGAAAGATAAAGCCTACATATATAATGAGCTCCTGGGCTTCAGAGGGGGGAAGATCTGTATTCACCTTTACCCTCCCTAAATCAGGTGAGACCCATGCTCCCAGAATTCCACTCGGCTTGGCCAACAGTCAGGGGATTCAAAGGAAGACAAGAAAATAACACTTGCATAACAGATCTAGAGCAGACATCAGCCTCTCCAGGGAAATTATCCTACAGTGACAGTAGCGTGCAGCAGATAGAAGAGCAGAGGCCCTGAGTCATAAGAAGTCAGTCGTGGAGCAGAAGCTCAGGGGCAAAGGACTCTTCCTCAGACCTGTCTGAGATAGAAATCCTTCCCTACCCTGTGTTGTTGTTGTTATGTGCCATTGAGTCACTTGGGACTCACAGTGACCTTATGTACAATAGCTCAGAAGCCTGCCCTATCCTGAGCTTGTCTCACTCACTCCAACACGTCTACCCTCATTAAACCTAGTACTTGGGATTTTGACTTAAAAAGCTCCTAAACTTAAGAAAGACTGGCCTCAGGGTAAGAGCTCAGCAGCAGCATGAAATGTTAGGCATCATAGAAGTGAACTGAGACCTAAGCCATCATCAAGGCTTAGATAGGGGGATGGAGGTGCTGAAAAGGGTAGATGGGAACTGGAAGGGATGCTGGTGGATGGTGGAGTAGGGAAAGGAGTGTGTCAAGACACACATGCCAAGGGCAGTGGGTGCGGGTAGGGGTAGAGGGGTGGGAGGGTGGAGGAGTGAAAGATAAGGGGGTGGGGGTATAGGGGTGGGAGGTGGTGACACTGACTTTATCGGTTACTTTTAGGGTGGGGAAATAGCTTTTCTCTCCTTTCTGTAAAATGCTTGTCTGTCAGACACTGTTCTAAACAAAGAGTAACTATTTTAACTTTATAAACAGGTTTGGAAACAGGAGTGGCATTCACTTCAGAAGTAGCTTACCTCCTGAAACGATAAACTTAGAGAAACGATGAAAGTTATACCAGTGTTCAGATCTTTCGTTCACAGGGTGGCTATGAGTCGTCTTGACGGCACTTAACAACAACAACAACAACAACAATTCCTACTTTATTTAAATATGTAACAAGTTACTGTTAATATTTGAATTATTTGGTTAGAGATGATGTTGAGCATTTGTTCATGCCTACTAAGCCATAACATTTCTATTTATGGGTGAGCTTTTTAAATATGATTTTAAATTTTCTACTAGTTTATTTACAAAATTCCAATTATAGGCACCTTTTTTTTTTCAACCTGAAGAAAATTCAAAACCAATTCACTGTCGTTAAGTCAGACATGATTCATCGTTGACCCTTTGCTGAGTTTTGGAAGCTGTAAATTGCAGTGGCAGAGATTGCCTATCTTTCTCCCCCAGAGGCAACTAGAGGATTTGAACTGTAGGAGGAAAGTTCTACTGCCTCACAACTTCCTCTTAATTAGGGTTCTTTTTGAGACAAAATTCCTATGCATTTCCCGTTTAAACTTTCTGCTTCCTTGTGAAATCCTTCAGATAATAATAAAAAGGAGTATTTTTGCCTTTCAAGTCCATTGAAACCTTCCCTGACAAACAAAAAACAGCGAAAATCAAACGAAAACTCAGCCACTGCCCTCCAGGTGGAACTGACTCATAGTTGACCCCTGAGGGGTTTTGAAGGATGGAGAGGAGGAGCTTCCTCTGTCTTTCTCCCACAGAGCTGTCTTTGTGGATTCCCACAGTTAGATGTGGCCTTTGGATTCACAGTACATCAGAATATAAGTATTGTCATTTCTATGATAAATGCAAATGAATTCAAAGTAGTGTTTCTAATTTCCTGGGTATTAAACTAAAAATAAAACTCGTTCTTGAAGTACCTATTTTATGTACCATAGAGTCGGAACCAACCCTATTGCTGACTTTCCAGCAGGTTCTCATAGAAAGTTAATCCCATGGGGAGAGGTTGCCCATCCTTCTCCCATGGAGCAGCTTTTAGACTTGAATTGCATTTTTTTTTCTTCAAATTACAGCTCAGCTTCTTGCCATTAGGCTACAAGAGCTCCCAAAGCTCTGTTTCCTGTTTACAGGTAACCAAAATCAATATGTCTCTGTTTCTATGTTTTGTGAAATAGCCTTTAAAATGTGACTTTTCCTAAGGAGAAACAAATTGTATTTCCCTAATGCTTTGTGTGTATTAGAGTGAAAATGAAGGTCTAGTAGTTGCTGAGTTTTGCAATGTTCTCTATAAACTACTGTTACTGGTTTCAAACTGGGAAGTAAGTGCTCAGTAAGATGAAAAGGGAAATCGTCATTAACCTCCATGATCAAATGAAACACTTTCTGCAGTGTAGGAAGAGAAATACTTTGCAAATTGTGTTACCTTTTGGTAAAATGTCTTTTCAGTTGTTGAATGTGTATTAGAGTTTATGATAATTTGTGCCTGTGCTTTTGAGGTAGCAATGAGGCCCTGCACATCCATGTTCTCCCTGAGACAGATCTGGGGAGCTCAGGTGGCTACAAGAAGCAGAGCTTGGACATCTCAGCTTAGACACCCAGGCTGAAGCTTCTGTTGTTTAGCACTGTCCTGAGTGAAAAGCACATTGTGGTATGTTTCGCTTAAACTCTGGCATTACAACGTGAACTGAAATAATTTAAATCTAGAACTGCATTGCTGTGCTACTATGTCCTGTGGATTGTTCTAATGGAAGGAGGGGAATGGATGTTGGGCTGTTCACAGCTATTATGAGGAAGAGAGAAAGGACTTCTAGTGAGGAAGAAGGGAACCCTGTGGGGGTGTGTGTTATGTGTTGGGCTACTGATAGTTGGTCAATTCTAATCCAGCAGCTGCTCTGTGGGGAAAAGTTAAATAGTCTCTTGTAAAAGTTTATAACCTCAAAAACCCAGTGGAGGGTGACCATGACTTGGAATGAATCGACGACAGTGGTTTAATGTGGGAAAGATTCAGACAGTGAAGGACTGAAAAAAAGAAAAGTGAGAGAGGCTATAAATTAGGAGGGAAAAAAAGTTCTGCTTAACTGCTTACATACAAAAGAAATTTTCATACTTTGAGTAGTTTAAAAATTTTTTTTGCAATGCTAAATAAAATTGTGTTTATTATTCATACTTATTCATACTTAATTCATCTTAATTCATAATTATTCATACTTAAATGAACTATGGTAGCACAGTCCATACACAGGGTGTTACAGTCAAAGGGCTGTGTGTCTCTTGTTGTGTACCAAAAAGTTGAAACCAACCATAGGTGACCCTCTGGAAGGTTTTCAGAGGCAGTTAATTGCAGGAGAAGAGATTGTCCATCCTTCTCCCACCAAGCAGTTGGTGGCCTCGAACCATGTGCCTTCAGGATTGCAGTGGAGCTTCTTGCCTCTTTGGTTCAAAATCACCTGCTTTTCTTGGGAAGCTGACGAGCAATCTCCTTCCATTAAGATTTACAGCCTTGGAAGCCTATGGAGGTTCCAGCTGTGAGCTGGAATAGACTGAAGGTAGAGACCAACTGATTGATGTATGACTACATTGAGCCCAAAGTGAAGAAGAGGATCATGGGAGGGAACCGTGCTGTGAAGGCGATTCAGGCTTCAACAGCTCATGAATAAACCCAGCTACAAATAGCACTGAAGTGGAAACCCACAAATACAGTTACATCATATTACTAAAACTCAAAAGAATCAACAAGACATTTTGAGATTTTATTCTAGTCTTTTTCTTATGAAATAATTGTACACATCTCAATGTATTAAAGCAAAGTCATAATACTCAAGATTTTTCTTTAAATTCTATGACACAAAATTAAAGGTTGTAGTGTGAGCAGATGAATGAAAAATTCCCAGTTATATATTTTAGAATAATGTGCTTTACTGAAACATTAAAAAATATTGTATAAAGAGAAGAATTTGCTATATAACATCTATTAGGTGAGAATATGTTAAAATGAAATGACAATGACATAACTCCAGGAAGCTGAGATGCACAGAAGAGTAACAATTAACCATCTCACAGCAGAAGTGACAGGAAAATTGCTCTAGAAACATGACATTTGAAATGAGTCTTGCCAAAGAAGGAGGAAGATAGATACTGCAGACTGATAAAGAAACAAATCCAGTGGAACAGAAGATATAGATCAAGATTAATTTGTGATCAAAGTAGTTCTGTGTGACTAGAACAAAGAGAAAAATGATAGAACACAGATGTTTATTTCTGGGCTACTTAAGAAAAATACTTGAAATAATATGTCTGAGCACTTCACCTATCTGTGTCCTGACCTACCTGGAAAAGTCTAAAGTAACATGACATTTCCTTTACCTGAGAGGATTAGAAATGATGTTTAATTAGTTCTCTTATTCTCTGATTGTACACAGCATGACAGAAGGAAACAACTCAGTCTTAACACCATCATCACAATCATTGGTAAGTTTGAACACGTGCTTATGCCAATCCATCTCATAGAGGGATTTTTTTTCCCCTGACCCACTTGTCTTTATCAACCAGTGTCTTTTGCCAGGAACGAGTCCCTTCTGATAGATATCCAAATAGATGAGATAAAGTCTTGTTACACTTATTTCCAAGAACCAGTCTGGTTGCATTGTCTCCAAAGGTTCTTTTCATTCTTCCGACGGTCTATTGTTGTTGTTATGTGCCATCGAGTCGTTTGTAACTCATAGCGACCCTATGTACAACAGCCCTAAACCCTGCTCTATCCTGTGCCAATCTCATTGCCTCTGACACGCCCAACCCGATTACCCCAGTCACTGAATCAATCCACCTCATAGAGAGTCTTCCCCTCCTGCGCTGTCCCTCTACTTTACCCAGCATGATGTCCCTCTCCAAACACCTGTCTCTCCTTGCAACCTGTCCAAAGCATGTCAGACGAAGCCCCAGAATCCTTGCCTCCAAGGAGCAGCCTGGTAGTATATTTAGTTTATTTAATATTCATTGCATGAGTTCTTCTGCAGTCTCTCTTTTCACATGCACAAACGTGATTGAAAATATCATGGCTTGGGTCAGGCACATCTTAGTCCTCAAAGTGACATCTTTGCATTTTAAAGAGAACTTTGCAGCAAATTTACTCAATGCAATAGATTATTTGCCTTTTTTTTTTTTTTTTTTTTCAAACTGCTCCTTCCCTGGCCATTGATTGTGGATTGTGGTAACTGTTAGTTACCTTTATACAAATGGATTAAGAATGACTAATTTGAAACAAAAGAAACTACACCCTTTAAAACATCCACTCTTTATGAAATAGCTGCAATTAGCTGCTTGGCTCTAATTATCGTTGCACTATAATGCTTCTCTAATCAGTAAAAGACAATTCTCATACATTGGGATAATTCAGGGGAAATTTGTCTATAAACTGCTGACTTTAACAATTCCCAGATTCCATTCTCAAGGTTTGAATTCAAAGGGTAAGATACTTTGCCAGGCCCTCTGGTAGTGCTGGTATGGCACAAGTCACCAGTCATTCATTTCTGAGTATTCATTTTATGCCTGCAGTCCTACGCTCTACCCGCCAAGCTATAGAAAGGAGCACGCAAGGAGTTGCCACAAGGCAGAACTGAGTTCATTGCTATAGGTTTGGTTTTTACTGTGTTTAGTTCATTTATAGAGAATGTGAGGGAACCAAATAGACAGGGATAATTATTCCCTTTTAAAAAGCTTACAGTGCTGTTAAGGAGAGAAAAATGTGTATGTAATAAAGAGAGAACAAAACAAGATATAGATACTCACACGTTAACTATTTTAATACAGAGTTTAAATGTTTCCAGTATCCAGAGGAGAAAAATTCATGTTGGACAGACATATATCCAGAACATCAGACAATCAGCACAGGATGGAAGTCTGGACCCTTGGTGATCAGTGGGGAATAAAAACCCAACATAGGCAATATTCTTGATTTCAGAGCAACTAAAAGTAAAATAAACAACAACGATAAAAACACCAAGCCCAGTGACATGTGACTTATAACAGCCTTCTGTCCAGTTTCCAAGGCTATAAATTTTAATGAGAAGGTATCACCCTTCTTTCTCTCAATGGTGCAGCTGGTGATTAGCAGTGCAACTCATTATGCACTATGCCACAACCATGGCTTCTCATTAAAATAATGAGACACACATTAATGGTGTCTTGATAGCTTTAAGCAATTGTTAGGAAGAGACTTGAATATACTACAAATACAGACTTGAGCAATACATGGGAATTAGATTAGCTGAAGGGATGATGGAGAATGAAAAAGGAGAGTTTCAGGAGTATATACAAACAAGGAGGGCAAGCAAAATGAATTGGCAGTGTGAGTGGGTTCATGCAGGAATAGGCACAATCATATGATCGAGAAGATACCCCATCCATATATCAGGTACCTTTTCTAGGCTTTCAGTAAATAGATCAAGATAGAAATATCTGTACAGACAAAGACAGATAGCACAGATAGAGATATCTATACAGATAAAGATAGATGTAGCTATCAGTAGATAGAGATATCTCTATAGAGAAAGAGATATACTTAGTGATAGATATCTATCTCAATCTCTGTATATTTATAGATCTCTAGCTCATATATCTTTCTATCTATCTAGTGAAAACTTAGAAAAGGCATCAGATAGAATATATGGATATAGAGTATGAGGATCCAAGGGGAAGAAGGTGGAAGCAGAGGGGTGAAGATGGGTAAGGAGGTGTGTGGTTAATCACAGGATCGTGCCATTTGATGTAGGTGGTGATGAAGGAAATGGGAAATAACTGGTGTGAAAACTGATGTATTCAAACTTTGTAAATAAACCAATATTTAAAAAAAGAGTATATGGATGTATAGTGAATGTCTATATCCTCTATTCACAGGATTAAAAAAATCAAATCTGACAAAACACAAAGTCCCTGGATGATGGCAATGTTTGCACTCAACTAGTAACCTTCAGTTGGCAGTTCAAACCCATCCGCCTATACTGCGAAAGAAAGGCCTGGGGATCAAGAGATAAAATGCAGAAGTAGTAACTCAAGGGTTGCCACCAGATTTCGTTTGCTACTCTAGATGTATAATGTGGGTGACATTCTAGTATCTTTAGAATGATAAGTAGAGGTTTACCACTGTGACATCAGGGCGAGGAACACTTTTAAAAGAACTATCAAAAGCAAAAAAATCTTGAAATAATAATGCTTACTAAGAGGCAATAGAAAACTTCTAATCCAGCGGCAGATTTAAAGCTGTATCATGCAAACGATGTTCAAAGAGACATCATATTCTTTTCCCACAGAAAATTCAGCATTTCTGGTTTTGGGACCCATCACGTCATCTACGATGCCCACAGCTTCCCTATGAACAAATATATCCTACAGTTCGAATCTTGCCCTCCGCTACACTGCCTCATTTCTGCCATGCTGAAGCCCATTGTTGGAACCTTGGTGTCAATCACTGAAAATTCAATCGTTACCTTGTTATGCGTCATCAAGAAGGACCCAACCACTGACCTGCTGACCCCCCAGTGGGTTTTCAGAGGTAATAAATTGCAAAGGAAGAGATTGTCCATCTTTTTTCCCATGGAGCAACGGGTGGATTTGAACAGCGTGTCTTTAGGTTGTCAATACAGCTCCTTATAACTAGGCTACCAGAGCTTTTGAAAATATGGACGTAACATAAAATTGTCTGTGAGTATCTATCACACAAGAGAAAGCTTACCTTTATCTGTTTTGTTTTTAATAAACTTCATGTTTTAGAACAGCTTTTGATGTACAAAATTGGCACAGATTCACATAAATCTATCCAGTTTTCCCTGTTTTAAACATCATACATTACAATGATACAATTAATGAATCAAGAATAATATATTACCAAATAAAATCTGTATTTTATGCATGAAGTCCCTAGATGGGGCAAAAGGAATCACTGAACAACCAGAAGCAAGTTTGATGGTTCAAACCTACCCAGAGCTGCCTCAGAAGACAGGTCACCAATTTGCTTCCCAAAGGTGATAACTTTGAAAACCCTATAAGGCAGTTCTGCACTGCACACCCAGTGCTGCCGTGAATCTAAATGAACTCAACAACAGTGTGACTTTATTGAGATCTCTTGAGCTTTTTAACTGATTATCCATTTTCTATTCTTGAATCCCCTTCAGGATTCTGCACTGCACACACTTGTCCACTCCCCTTAGGTTTCTCTAGGCTAGGACAGGTTCCCAGACTTTCCTCATTTTGGATGAGCTTAGTAATTTTTAGGAGTAGCCCTACTGGTCAGGTATTTTATAGATTTTATAGATATTTTTATAGCTTCCACTGGAATTTAATTGATGTTTTTCTCATGATAACCCTAAAATGTGATTTGTTGTCACATCATATGAATGGTACGTGCTACCAACATGACTCAGATTATACTTGTTTTAAAACAAACAAGTAGAGAACCATCCAATGAGAAGTTATTGAAGAGAAAGATTTAAGTACATTAGGGAGTTCTGATGGCCGAATGGGAAGGAGCTGTGCTGGCAACCTGAAAGGATGTGGTTTGAACTCACCAGTTGCTCTGTGGGAGGAAGATGGGCCTTCTCCTTCTGTGTGATTTACAGCCTCTCAGCACCCACTAGAAGGTCAGCTATGACATAATTCCAATTCCACAGTGCGTAACATCAACAATAACAAATTAAGGAGACTGCTGATTGCTTACTTTGGGGTATGTTGCTGTTGTTAGGTGTCATCAAGTTGACTAAAGCCCATAGTGATTCTGTGAACCAGAGACCTGAACGTCGCCTTACTCTGTGCCATCCTTAGCTTCCCCAGTGTGCTGGAATCCGTGATTAGAGGCCAGAGTCAGTGCCTTCTAGAGGGTCTTCTCTTTCTCTGAACCTCTGCCCTTCCCAGCATACAGTCGTTAAGAAAAAGCTGCGCCTTTGAAGAAAAACTGTGACAGACACTTGTTTAAAATTAAATGGCAAATAAGCAATTAAAAGCCAAGTAAATGGTAAACAGCCCTACTGAAACGTTAACTCTCTTGATTATAAATTTCATGTTTCTTTCTCCCCTTCATCAGGTTATTATGCTTGTTAAACGAGGGAATTCATGTGCAATTTCCACTTGAAGTGATGTGATAGAGTGCTAGAATCGACAGTGTGCCTCTCTTTCCAAATCTAGACTCAGGGGCATCACAGCTTAAAATCACATTTACATCACAGAAGTCCTCTATCTTAAAAAAAAAAAAAAAAAGGAAACATTTTTTTGAAATCTCTAGTTGCTCTCCCAGAGACAGACAACCATTTGCTTTGTCCTAGAGAGTCAATTATAAATCTTTACCAACTTAACAATGATTGCTCTGTTTATTTTATTGTTTTCTTTTAATACCCCTAAAAATCTCTTTTTGGTTCCCCCTGCAATGAAAACAAGAAAACTAGCAATAATACAGTTTTTATTGTCTATCCACTCTTTTTTACATTCTTTCCAGAACTCCACCATATCTGACCAAAAGGAGTATATGATTATGCATTATATATGTATATATTATGATTATATATGTATGCTAGTAATCTGAAACAAGGGGTGCATTGCAGGAACGACTAGGTAAGAAGGGAGAGAAGAAAGGAAGAAAATATGCAACAATGGAAAAATTAGAATAAAGCGTTTTTTATGTTAAAAAAACACACACCTAAACCAGAAATACGTTTACCTATCTAATTGAGGTGTGTGTGTGTGTGTGTGTGTGTGTGTGTGGTGTGGCTAATTGTAGAGGATTTAGAGATAAGTGGGGGGAAAGTAATTAAAAAATATTACAGGGATAGAAAATAAAAAATTTAAAACCCACTGATTTTCCATAAACTGTGTTGTTATTATTGAGGATGACTATATTTTGTCAGACATGTTTGCATTTTGATTGTTTACTCTGGAAAATCTTCTATGTCTGTAGCAGTAGCCAGATATTTTCTTCGTGAACATGAATTTCAAAAGCTCTTTCCAGGCAAAGTGTGTTTCTAGAATTCCAGGCTGATTAGAGAATTGTAAATGTGTATAACATTTACTGTAAATGAGAACCTTGCACATAATATTTAAACTATGAAACTATAGAAGGCGTTCTCTGTCTACCCCACCCCTACTTAGTAGTTGCTATTTGATTCCAAGCTGAATGACACCATTTCAACAAGAAGGCAGCTTTGCTGAGCGTCTCATTTGGTGGATCCTTTGAAAAGGCTGGTCATCAGAATGTAACTCCCTTCCCACACTCAGTTAGTGGTGTTATCTCCCTCTGGAGAATGAATGTGAGGCATTTTGCCAGGAAAGACTCGAGGGAAAGGTACTTGATTATAAGGCATTCTAAACCCAGCGCTGTCACTCTCCCAGGATGCCAATTAAAAATCCCAAATTCATCTGAGTACAACATGCGGATTCAGAACTGGTGAGAAAGTAGCAGCTGATTATAAAGAAAGATGATACCAAAGAAGAACATAATTTGATATCTACAAAATCCTACCACTTTTTAAGTCAGTTGGTTTTACATATATTGTGTGTATTATGTTTTATTACATACCATAGAGTTGGAACCAACCCATAGCTGACCCTCCAGTGGGTTTTCAGAGGCAGTTAATTGCACAGGAGGAAATTTCTCATGTTTCTCCTGTGGAGCAGCTCGTGGCCTAGACCTGAGTGCCTTCAGGATTGCAGTGTAGCTTCTTGACACTAGGCCACCAGAGCTCACCTATATATGTATTATACATACATATTTATATACATACATATATATACACACACATATGCATACATATATATACACATGTTGTTGTTGTTATGGGCTATTGAGTGGCTTGTGACTCATAGCGACCCTATGTACAACAGCCCTAAACCCTGCTCTGTCCTGTGCCAACCGCACTGTCTCCAATACACCCATCCCAATTACCCCAGTCACTGAATCAATCCACCTCATAGAGGGTCTACTCCTCCTGCGCTGTCCCTCCACCCTCCCAAGCATGATGTCCCTCTCCAAGAACCGGTCCCTCCTTACATGTCCAAAGTATGTTAGACGGACCCTCAGAATCCTTGCCTCCAAGGAGCCTCCCAGTTTGACCCTTTCCAGGATGATCTGTTTGTTTTCCTAGTAGTTCATGGTACATACCCTCAATACTCTTCTCCAGCACCACAGCTCAAAGGCATCAATTCTCCTTCTATCCTCCTTAGTTATTGCCCACATACATATATATATATTTAATTTAGCATACCTTTTAAAATTGGTTCTTGAGTGTGCTGAAAAGTGTTAACAAAAAACTAGACCAACATATATACGCAAACCCATATCCCTCAAAAAGTAGAAAATGCTTTTCCAACAACAGGCAATGTTAAGACACATCTGAAGGTTATTGCCATTAAGAACAGCACAGACAGGTCTAGCTCGTTTTGCATTTTTACTGGATGTCCTGGCTCAAGAGTTTCCTAAACTTGACTAATTATCAGAATCACTGTGCTCGCTCAGGACACAGGCATCCTTGGTCCTCCTCAGACTTACTGAATCAGATTCCTGAGGGAGTGGCCTAGGAATTTCTATTTTAACAAGTGCCCTCAAGAAATTTTGAAGAGTAGTCCAGCCTGAGAAAGGCTGCCTAGGTCAGTGGTTCTGGATCATGATGGAGCACTTCAGTCATTGGAATGTTGTGCTTTTTTGCTGTTTTTCAAAACATTGATGCCTGAGTCCCACCCAAACCAATTAAATCAGAATCTCTTGGGCTTGGCATTCAGGCACATGCCTTTAAAAAAATCCTTCCAGGTGACTTTAATGTGTTGATAAAATTGAGAACCATTGTTCTAGCTAAATAACATATTAGCAAATCTTTGAATATTATTATAAAAGAAGAGCCAATGCAATTCAAGTGAAAACATGCCTACTGTTCAATCCGCAAACATGTAGAGAAGTTAAAAGAAAAAAGCAGCAACTTTGGGACATTTCTAGAAGTTCTGGTAATTAAAAGCATGAACCTCAATATACTGGATTAATTTCTATGCATATTCTGATTATCTAATAATCTCTAAGGATATCTCACTCATTCTAAATATTGTTGTTGGTAGTGTTATGTGCCATCAAGTCACTTGTGACTCACAGTGACCCTAGGTACAACAGCTCTGAAATCTGCTCTATCCTTTGCTAACCTCATTGTCTCTAACACACCTACCCGTATTACCCCAGCCACTAAATCAATTCATCTCGCCCAGGGTCTTCCTTTCTTGCACTGTCCCTCCAGCTTCCCAAGCATGATGTCCCTCTCCAAGGATTAGTCCCTCCTTGCAACATGCCCAAAGTATGTCAGATGAAGCTTCAGAATTCTTGCCTCTAAGGAGCTGCCTGGTTTCATCCTCTCTGGGATGAACCTGATTCTAAATATTAGACTTGAGTATATCCTATACAAGCAAACATGCTCTTAGTAATTTGAGAACTTACTTTCCCCCCTCATTTTTCAAACATGTCTGTGATAAGTCTCCTTTATATTGAATAAATTCAAATGAACATACATAAAGGGAAGGCCTAAGATAAATATTATTTGAGAGAAACCTATTTTTAAAATACCTTATTGAGTTTAGATTATGAATATTCATGCTATTTAGGCAAGAAAATATAGGATTAATATACTGTAAACTATTATTTACAAAGCAGATAAATCCACCTGAAATATTTCTCTTTGTGGAGACAGAAGAAATGTGATGTTTTGTCCTTATTAGGAAAAGGGTGTGTGCCAAGATTGTATCCTTCCTCTATACCTATTTAATATGTATGCTGAGCAAATAATTTAAGGAACTGGCTATACGAACAATAATGTGGCATCCGAATTAGAAGAAGGGTCATACACAACCCACATTATGCAGATGGCGCAGTTTTACCTGTAGAAATTTAAGAAGACTTAAAGTATTTATTGAAGATCAAAGAACACAACCTTCAGTATAGGTTTCACCTCAGCAGTAAGAAAACCAAACTCCTCACCAATGAGCCAAGAAGAAACACAATGATGAAGAAAAAAATTGAAGTTGTCAAGGATTTAATTTTACTTGGATCCACAATAAATATCCATTATAGTGTCAGGCAAAAAATCAAAAGATGTGTTCCATTGAGCTAGACTCCTAACACACGCCTCTTAAACTCTAGATAGCACGAATGCCAGTGGGAAGACAAAAGTGCACCTGATGCAATTTGTGGTACTTTCAGTAGTTTTATATGTATGGGAAAGTTGGTCAGTGAATTAGAAAGTCTGGAGAAGAACTGATGAATTTGAGTTGTGTTGGTGAATAGTATTGAATAAACACTGGGCTTCTAAAAGAACAAAGTTGCCTTAGAAGAGTCTCACATACTTTGAGCATGTTGTCAGGAAGCGGTGGTCTTGGGGAAATGAAATATCCAGGATGAATCTGTTTGTTTTCTTAGCAATCCATGGTACCCTCAACACCCTTCTCCAACACCAAAGCTCAAAAGCATCAATTCTCCTTCTATCCTCCCTGATCATTGTCCAGCTCTCTGATGCATAACAAGTGATTGCAAAGACTATGGCCTGTACCAGACGCACCTTAGTCTCCAGAGACACACCATTGCTCTTCAGTACTTTAGAGAGGTCCCTGTAAACAGACTTTCCCATCCCAATATGTCTTTTAATTTCCTGGTTGCTGGTGCCAAGACTGTTGACTGTGGAGCCAAGCAAACTGAAGCTGTGAACAATCTCAATCTCTTCACAATCCATCCAGATGCTGCCAATTGGTCCAGTGGTGAGAATCATTGTCTTCTTGACATTGAGCCTCAATCCATATTGGAGGCTACAGTCCTTGACCCTCTGTAGCACATGCTTCAGGTCCTCCTCAGTTTCAGCAAGCAGGGTTGTGTCATCTGCATAACGCAGATTGTTGATAGATCTTCCAGCAATCTTGACCCCACATTTCTCCTCATAGAGCCCAGCCTCCCGAATCATCTGTTCTGCATATATGTTGAAAAGGTATGGTGATAAGATTCATCCCTGGCGTACACCCTTCCCAGTTGTGAACTATGCAGTGTTCCCGTGCTCTGTCCTGACAACTGCCTCCTGGCCCAAGTATAGGTTTTGCATTAGAACGATCAAGTGTTCTGGGATTCCCATTCTTCCTACTCAATAATATAGCTGTGTGTTGACCTTTCTGTTTCCCATATTTCTCATTTGCCCTTTATTATGGCTTCCTATGATCACTTTCCAAATAAACTACCTGCACAGAATGTTCCACTTTGTCTCAGGCTTTGCTTCCAGAAGAACCTGGACCAAGAATAGGAAGTAGTTCAAGAAGACAAACCGATAGGAAGGGGCATTGCTTCCTGAAAGAGACCAGCATCTTTCAAGCACTAGCCTGATCTCTTTTCATGGCCATTAGGTCTATAATAAAATTCTGATCTCAACACAGGCTTATCTGAAAGAACTCCATCCTTGCTTTCAGGGAAAAAAAAAGACACACAGAACCCAAAAAACCAAAACCACAAACCCACCAAAATAAAACCCACACCAGCTAATATACTAAATAAATTTCAAGTGCTAATCAATCATATTGACAGGAACTATGAGATTATATGTGGGAATAGTTATTGGACAACAGAAAGTAAAATATAAAACTGTGTAAGGGAGAATGCTTTTATGTGGAAAGCACTCTTCTGCAACTAAGAATTTATGTTCTTGGCAAGAACACCTCAATTGAAGGTTTACATTTTCCTGTAAAGGCTTTTCAAAACTGTGACATGAAAATGGCCAATAGTGAATGAATTGGAGATGTTGGGAAGTGGAAGTAAAAAAGTTTAGAGACATGAGAATATTTGGTCATTTATGATGTTGGATAGTGGAACAAATTATCTGGATATGTTCATTGAGAAGGTCAAAAGGCACTTCTGAAACTAAGAAAATGAGAGAGCTATTGGCAGAGATTACTGGTAGGTTTGCGAGGACTGATGTGGGTTATTGTGTGTAGAATGGCATTAGCAGTAGTAAAAATGGCCACCAGTGGAAGATCTTCCTCATCTCTCTATTCTCAGTGGATGTTTTGAGATTTCAGAATGACTGAGGCCAGATGTAAAGACACAGTTATTATGACAATGGACAATCAAGGTGCCCAATAACTGTTGTGGCCAATATAGATTCTGAGAGTTGAGACAGAAGATCAGCAATTAGTGTTGCTTTACCAGGAGGTATTGGGTAGAATGGAAATACGTACTTCCTCATTCACTTTCCAGATGTGCATTTATAGATCCAGAACCTGTTGGTCAAACAGGACGTTGGGTTTTCTTACAAAAATACTCTAAAAGAGCAAAATTTAACAGAGCAGCAAACAATAAATGCTGGCAAGGTTGTGGAGAAACTGGAACCCTCTTCACTGTTGGTGGGGTATAAAATTATGCAACCACTATGGAAGACAGTATGGTGCTTTCTCAAAAAGTTGCAAATAGAAATACCATTTGACCCAGCAACTCCACTACTGGGAATATATCCTAAAGAAACCAGTTTTGTTCACAATAACAAAGAGTTGGAAACAACCCAAGTGCCCATCAACAAAGAAATGTCTTAGAGAAGCTGTGGTATATTCACACTATGGAATACTATGCTGCATTGAAAAACAAGGAACTCATGAAATATTATACAAAATGTGTGACCCTGGAGGGCATTATGCAAAATGAAGTATCTTGGTCACAAAAGGACAAATATTGCACAATGCCACTGTTGTAAAGCAAGACTGACATCAGAGTTAGGGAGAAACTAAGAGGGGATAAATAATATTTATTGCATTGAAATAGATGAGGGAGAGAACTGTTTAAGAGGAATATATGATTAAGTATTATTGTCATGACAAGAATCCAGAATGAAAGCTGCATAGTGGAGTGGACTCAGGAAGAGGGGGGAAGTTGGATTGTATAACAATGATTTTTTTTTTTACTTTTCAAAGAGAAAATTGAACTAGGAAGGAGAGGTGGATGGGCAGTAAATTGTGCAAAAATGACTGAATGGAAATCCAAAGTATCTATAAACTTTCATTAAATAAATTTTCTAAAAATACTCTGAAATGAAGTCATAGTTATTATATGAATATTATAAAATCCACAAATACATAGGACTAAGTGAGAACATTACTGCATCTATGGATTATAGGAATTAACATTTAGAATTTTGGCAAAGGACCAGAGACACATATAAATTATATTTGACTCATACGGCATCTGCTTTTTGTGTTTGTGGCTCTTATTCAACTCACACATATGATTTCTTGGAGGTGTGATCAACTGATGTAGTTGTTGTTGCTTACCATCAAGTCAGACTGACCCATAGCCGACCCTCTGGTGGGTTTCCAGAGGCAATTAATCACAAGGGAGGAGATACACATCCTCCTGCAGAGCAGCTGGTGGCCTCGGACTGCACTGCCTTTGGGAATGCAGCAATCATATGTGGGAGTTGAATAAAAGACACAAACAGAAAAAGTAGATGCCATAGGAATCTAATATCATTTACGTGTGTCTCTTGCCACTAGGCCACCAGTGGTCTCTTTTACCGATATAGTTGATATATTGATAATAATTAGTCTTCCAATTCCACAAAATAATTCAATTCACTATTGTATATTTAGCAGTAAATTCTTATAATTGTATCCAGTTAGATTATGAATATATTTTCTTCCAGTTACAGCTAACAATTTTATGTCTTAGTGATGTTGTCTACAAGGTTTCTTTCCATAAGTCTACTGCACATGTTCATTCAATTTGTGAACAGAGAAGGGTACAATCCTCTTGTATGAAGCCATGAGCTTCCTGGATATCACATCTTGTGTGTGTGTGTGTATATATATACCTTTCATTTAAAAAAACAACTAAACCCACCACCATTGAGTTAATGCTGACTTAAGGTAACCTGCCAACAGGGTGTCTAGCCTTGAAGTTTTTGTGGAAGAACACTACCCATCTTTCTTCCTAGGAAAACTGGTGGATTTGAATCGCAAACCTTTTGGTGAGAAGCACAACACAGTATCCACTCTATTTCTTTTCATTTTCATCAATTTTTTCCCCATCATGTTTTTTTTTCTTTTTCATCAGTTTTAATGAACACCATTTTTAGATATCCTTTCCCTTTATTTCCTGGCAAACGCAGAGCAATAGGCCACTGAGACAAAGATATTTTTGTTGCTGCTTAGTTCTAACTTCCTCTGGGCATCACCATTTTAAGTAGTAAAAACTTTTGTATTATACAATAACAAATCCTCAAAGGTCCAACTCGATACCATATATAATGAAGGCAAAAGGAGACTAAACTTACATTCTATAATGAATATGGTCAGTTTACAACAAACAGTTACATTAAATAAATCACAAAGTTTATCCCAGAAAGTTTCCTATTAAACACC
Organism: Elephantulus edwardii; assembly: GCF_000299155.1. NCBI lineage: Eukaryota > Metazoa > Chordata > Mammalia > Macroscelidea > Macroscelididae > Elephantulus > Elephantulus edwardii. The sequence goes on from NW_006400011.1 coordinate 1,916,204, forward strand.
AGTCAACAACCCTCTAGGACTTAGTTAACAATTTCATCCCCATTATTAAATTGAAGTGTCACCTGAAAACAACATTTCTCTATTCCTTTCTACTCTATACTTTGAAAACATTTCTTTTCTAGTTATCCTTCTATTTTTATGATTGTTTGCAGTATTTATCCTTATGAGGCTAAGTTAGTTTTTCCAGCATAATGTTGTCCAGTCTCTCCTAAGTTACATAGTTTTGTTTTGTTTTTTTTTCCAAAACCATTGCTTCTAAGTGCTGCATAGTATTCCATTGTGTGAATGTGCCACAATTTTTCAATGCATGCAGTTGTGGTTGGACATTTGGGCTGTTTCCATGTTCTTGTGATGGTGAATAATGCTGCTATGAACATTGGGTACAACTCTCCATTTGTGTCTCAGTTCTAATTTCCTTGGGGTATATTCTTAGTAGTGGAATAGCTGAGTCATATGGAGACATGTACGGGGACCCAGTGGGAAGGGGTGGGAGCAGAGGGGTGAGAATGGGTAGGGGCAAAACCACAGGCTTAGGGTTACACAATTTGGTTGGTGGAGGTATGGGGTGAAGGAAATGTGAAGGATCAGGCCGAGACCTGAAAAGACTGAAAAGCTCAGTGATGCACAAGGTCCAATGGTGATTAATTGTCTAAAACATAATACATGCAAATGATTGTATGAAATACTATGTGAATGGCGAATAGTGTGAAACACAATGAATATGATCTTGCAGAGAAACTGATGGGACCTTTCTGTGGACACTCATCATTTAGACTTCCCCCTGGTAGACAAGTCCTCTGGTGACTTAGTGGTTAGGAGTTGAACTGCCAACCCAAAGACTCATGGTTTAAATCCATCAGCTGTTCAAATGGAGAAAGAGGAGCAATCTCTGGGGTAATTTACTGCTTCAGCTATGAATCACATTTTATTTGACGGTACATAATAACAATTGTTTGGCCATTGCATAAGCTTTTGCCTTCGCTCTCCTCATGCACAGCAGCTACTATTTTCTCATCTCCAAGATTAACCAAGGCATTATGGTGCCATGGTTACACGTTATACCAAACTCTAGAAGTGGTCACCCTTTCTTTCTCACATCCTCGCTCCAACAGTTACCAGCTCCGTCATCTTGTACAAGTGAATTAATCTTTCTCTGTCTCATTTTCTTGTCTGTAGAAGAGGTAACATAAGAGAAAGTACATTTTTAAGTTCTTGGGAGATTAATGTGTGAGGCTTAATATGCTTCAAGTGCAAAGATTGCTGTGTGATATCTAAGACATATCTAAGGCATTGTAAATATGGCATATGTCTTAGGTACCACCCGAAGTAGGACTTATTCTGTTAAACATGACCATTTCTACTGCCATGGTGAGATATTATTCAGTTGCGTTAAAACTAATCCTTTCATATCTGAGGTCGTGTTGTCAGGAAGTACCTGTCCTTAGGGGGGAAAACCCATCATCCTGGGAAAAGTAGGGAGTCAGCAAAAATGAAGAAGACCCTTAATGTGATAGACATTGCAACAGAAACCCAGGGCTTGAGCACGACAGAGCTCATGGGGATGAGCAAGAGGAAGCAAGCTTCCAATCTCTTGTCCTAAGATCTCTATGAGTTGTAGCTGAGTCTCAGCAGCTAAGAACAAAAATAACATTTAGGCAAGGCAGACAGTGTGATCTTGCTCTGTTGGGTGGACAAAGAGAAAAAACTAGGGGGAAAATTATTCTGAGCCTATCATAGACCTCCTTGGACAGAAAGGTAGTGAAACTTCACCTCACATAATATGGGCATGTTGCTGTTGTTGTTAAGTGCCGTTGAGTTGTAGGTGACTCATAGCAACCCTATGAATGAAAGTCCTCAACACTTGCGTGACTTTCACCCTTTTTCCAGGTTCATAGGGTTTCCGGTGGCAAGCTATTTCAGAAGTGGATGCCACTCCTCTTTCCAAGCTTATTTTAATCGGGGAGCTCCACCAAACACTGTCCACCAAGGGTAGCCATCATTGCATTTGACACATCAGTGTCACAGTGTTCAGATTCGCAGCAACCACAAGTTACCTCTGTATGGCAAGTGGACACACCAGGGCTATACGACCTAGAAGACTGACCAAAAACAATTAAAAACAGGTCTGAGGGTGGAGAATTAGGGTCACCCACCTTTGGCTTCGTAGCGTCACTTTCTGTCCACTAAGCCAACTGACATGCTGGTAGGAGAGGTAGTTCATGGAAGAAGTAATTCCAGCCATGCTTGGGAAGGTGGAGGGTCAGCAAAAGAAAGGAAGACTCTAAATCCGATGGACTGACACAGTGACTGCTGCAAAGGCTCAAGTGTTTCAGAAAGCATGAGGAGGGCCCAGGACAGGACAGTTGAACTGTTGGTCATAGAGTCTCTATGGGTCTTACTTGACTTGATTGCATCTAACAACAACAACAACAAATCATAGACCAATTTTCATTGGTGAAAATGAGGAAGAAACGGTTATCATTTTCATACACTGGCATTGTTTTTTGTTGTGTTGTTTACCACTAAGTTAGAATCACCTCATAGCTGACCCTCCAGCAAGTTTTCAGAGTCAGTAGATTACACAGGATTTGGTAGCGTCTTTCTCCCATGGAGCAAGTGGTGGATTCAAATGACATGTTTTTCACTGGCAGCATAATCCTTAACATTAGATGATAAATAAAAAGATTAATATATTTGGCTTGTATTTTGGGGCTGATATTGTGATAATGTGATCTAGAAGATAGATGTCAGATATTTGTACAGAATCCAATTCCATTGTGTGCCATTGGTGCTACTTTGTGTACATACATCTTTATGTGACATATAGAACATTGTGTGGTTGTGGTTGTTGCTGTTAATTGCCATCGAGTCAAGCATGACTCATAGTGACCTTATGAATCAAAGGCCTGAATCCTTTCTATAACTATCATCATTTATCAAAGTTCATAGAGTTTCCCGAGACATGTTTATCAAAGTTCATAGAGTTTCCAAGACATATAGAATATATTCAATAAAATATTCTGTATTAACTGGGAAGAAGGGAGGTTCTGAATCAATGAAATTTGCAATTGTCTTTCCTTTTCACCACTGTCAGGCTTGCATAGGCTCCCCTTTGCTTTCCTATAGTTCACCCTCTGGAATTCCTTAACTGCCCTTTCTCTTTGTGGGTGTGTGGTCCAGTACATTTCTCTTTATTTGCCACACCCCAGTGCTCCTCACACCCAGAAATGTACGTGCTGCTAGATCTGGCTGAATGAAGATGGAAAGATACAGGGAGTAGTACATATCAGAACTAGGAAACAAACCCAACTAAACACCTTACATTACTAGAAAAGCCCACACTTCGCACAGCCACATGACAGGGATTCTTGAGTGGCTATCTCATTCTTGGGATTGACTTGAGAAGAATATACTGCATATGGTACAATGGTGTATTTGAAAAGGATAATTCCCTCATCTCTCTTTTCTTTTTCTCCTCTTCTCTCCTTTGTTCTCTAAATTCATGTTTATTTCTAATGTAGGCTGATTGACCCATTTCTTAGTTTCCTGATCTCCTTCTAGTTCATGTTTTAAATTTTCATCTTATGTCACCAAAACAACATTTTCTCTAAAGCAAAGCTCTGATGTCAAATTCTACGAAAATGTCACTACAGCTCTCCTCACTCTCAGGAGTCTCCAGTGGGCAAGGTGTGAAGTTATCTGGTGGGCTATGAGAGCTTTGTTAATGTGAATACAATGTATTTCGCTTCCTAGATTTAAAAGGAGAAACTGATGTTATCAGGAATCACCAGTAAATTACGTCCAAATACTGAGCATCTTCTGATTTTTTTTTAAATGAATGAAGATAAGACATTTAGTTTTAGTTAGAAATTATCCATTTTTCATTACCATAGTTCTTTCAAAACTTTAAGTTGATTCCTCTATTTATTTAAGAGAGCTGTGGTGGCTGATTGATAAGGAATTGCCTGCCTACACAAAGGTATGTAATTTGAAACTGCCAGCTGCTCCATGGGAAAAAGATAGGCAATCTCCTCCTGTGCAATTTACTGCCACTGAAAATTGACTGGAATGTCAGCCATGGATTAGTTCTGATTCAAACATACATAACAATGGTTGTTTCCATTATCTTACAATGGTGACTAATACTGCTATGGACATTGGTGATGGGGAATATATTTTAAATTCTGTAAAATTTAAAATTCTGCAGAAGTAAAAATATTCCTTGGGAAAGGGAGAGACTCTTGTAAATTCCTATCAGCTCTCATCATAGAAAGATGAGAGCTAGAGTCCAATCTGAAGAGCAAATGGGATGAGCTGGCGGATTTGGGGAGGAAATAACATGTAAACACAATGAAATGGCACCAAATAAAATTTTATAAATTGGGTTGTATCCACTCATTCATACCACCCTGGACCGAGCCACACTCAGAATACCTCCTCCAGCTGTCTTTGCCCCCGCTGGGTTTTTGGTACTCAGCCCTTGTTCTCCTTGCTGACCACTTGGACGAGTGTTCCCCATAGTGTCATGTCTCGACTGTAAGCACAGGAAACACCCAGGTGCTTGTTAAACCCGAGCTTCTCTCCCAACCTGGTGAATGTACTCTGGGAGGGAGGGTGGGGCTGATCATGGAAACGGCAGTTTAGCAAGTACCACAGACAGTACCCACAGCGACCCTGCAGGACGAGGTAGTATTACCCCTTAGGGTTTCCAAGGCTATAAATCTTTAGGGAACCATTCATTGCCTCATCTCTCCTCTGAGGAGCGGCTACTGGACCGACCGGATGGTATGGGTTTGACTCGATTTACAAGCAGGACTTCCACACATTAAAGTTTGCAAACAGCTGTTTTATGGCTTTTCTGTGCATGACTTTTCTGTGTTGCCCACCAAAATGGAACTAAGTCAGAAGGGATTCTCTTTACATGAATATGCCAGGGCTCAGTGCTGTGACACTTGACAGAAATAATATGTGTGCTCACCTTGCTGTTTGGTTTTTGCCTTTGATGTGGCAAATAAGTAATTTGAATGTGCAAAACTCTATTTCCCTGGAAGTGAGAGTTTCATAGTTATCCTTCAAAAGATCCATATGTTTACCTTAACTCTAATGAGTCTGTGTTCAGAGACCATTACTAAGTGGACAATTTATTGAACTCTTCTTACAATACCTTCTGCTAGCATTTAGAGGTGTTCCAAAATGATCTTGTTTACATATGGAAATATTTTTGAGGCATGTCATTGAACATCCTTAAAATCAAGTGTTGTAAAAGTACACTTGAGTTTTTTAAAAAGCCTATTTTCGTATGCTAAGTTTTAAAAAGTTCATAAGCATATATATTTGTTGCTAAACGAAGCATTATGCTAATCCTACAATTTATCATCCAACTAGGACTTGTCAAATCATGCAAAATATAGCTGCGCCAAAAGAATGATTCCTGCAACTCAAAAGAAAAACATGTGTTAAGTCACTAACTCCTTTTTCCAATGAATTTCATAATTTTTAATCTTTCAATCACATAATTTATTTCATAGAATAAAGTCAACTTTAATTTTTAGTTCTTTGTTGTTGTTGTTGTTGTTGCTGTTTGGTTGAGGCAGAATTAGCTCATCTATGCCCCATTAGGTGGGTTTTCAGAGGCTGTAAATCATACTGGGAGAGCCCATCTTGTCCCTCCAGAATCGCTGATGGATTCAAACTCTGTGCCTTTGCGTTAACAGTGTAGCTCTTTGTCACTAGGCCACCAGAGCTCCCTGTGAGTTCTTGGATTCAACATAAAAATACCTCAATGATTAACATTAATTTTCCTTTTATGACTTGAAATATTAAGCCAATGAAATGATCTTATTGGTTTGGCATTTTCCAGCCTAGAATTCTTTTGGTTAATGCTGACAGAACTGGAGTTAGCTTTTGTCTGGTGTTTGCTTCTTCCAGTGGGTACAATTGAACAAGTTTCTACCTGTGCTATTAATACTTATCCCAACTCAGAATATGATTCAGTATCTGTGCATGTAGAACAAGTTTCAGTTTCTTGTTAAGTAATGATCACACCAAGTGCTTCTCATTTGCTGATTCAAAAACATGAAAGTCTTTTTAAAAAATCACCACCAACTGGCTGTTAGGAGTTTATCTCCTAATAGGGTTTTCATGGAAAGAATATAGTTTGTAATACCAAGGAGCGAGTCCTGGAGTCTGTTAACGATAATAATACTTTACACTATCAAGTCATCTTTCATCAAGGATTTCAAAGGGATTCTTCTACAAACAGTAATTTTACCTTTTCCTGAGCTGTGTGGGGATAACAATTGCAGAGGGCTGGGCAAAGAGTTGGAGAACAGCCTCAGCCTGTTCAGCCCTCCTGAACTATTGGATGGGAAGCCCGAGATGAGCCTGTCCCAGGAGTGGCAGGCTTGATGATGTGTAGGATGGAACTCAACCTCAACTATTCTCCTGGCAAAATTCAGAAGCTCTCTTTTGTTTGGAGATTTGCTGGGAATCCAAGTGGATTTGGACAAAATCACATCCCTTATGAAAAAAAAAGATTCAACTTCTGAAGTAGATGTTGATCTAAGAGGATACTTTCTCACACTGTGTCTGTGGTCATGGTTGGGTCCCTTATAAAGATACATCTGTGGTCAAGTCCCCAAGCAAAGCTGTCTTGGTGGTTTACATTGATCTTAAGTTAAGGCAGTCAGAGGCCCAGATTTGCCAAGCCGTTTCAAATGTATACCCATTGTTGGGATGCAATTACTCAAAAGTATTCTACCTAGAAAACTTACATCGTGAACTTAATTGTGCAGCAGCCTAGTTGGTAAAGAGTTGCATTACCAACCTAAAGAAAATTCTAACCCACCAGTTGTCCAGGAGATAAATATGGATAATCATCTCCTGTGCTATTTACAGCTTCTGAAAACCCACTAGAAAGTCATCAGTTCTGACTTGAAAGTAACTAATTGAATTGATATTTTAAAGACAGGTTTGTGATGATACAATGAGTAGTACAAATAGCTAACATAGTCACTGTTAACCAAAGGCTGTAGGTTCTAGCCCACCCAGGCGTGCCCTTACAAAGGGTCACTGAAAACCCTGTAAAATCCAATTGTTGTTATTATATACCATTGAGTCAGAACCAACCATCCAGTGGGTTTTCAGAGACAGTTAATAGCATCCAGTGGGTTTTCAGAGACAGTGAATATCTTGGGAAGAAGTTGCTCATACTTCTCCCACAGAGCAGCTAGTGGGTTTGAACCCTGTGCCTTTGGGATTGCAGTGCAAATTCTTAACTCTAGGCTACCAAAGTTCTGTGTAAAGTGCAGTGCATATACATGGAGTCCACAAGAGTTGGAATCATATACATTCAGTTCTGCTTCGTTTCTCTTTTCTTTATTCATTGTCCAACTTTTACAAGCACATCAAGCAATGGGAACCACCACTGCTTGGGTTAGGTTAGTCTTTAAACTTGCTCTTTAAGACTTTAAAAAGCCTTGACAGCAAATACGTCCAGTGTAATATGACTTTTTTAATTGATATTTTAATGAAAGTTTATAGAGAACGTGGATTTCCATTCATTCATTCATTGTTGCACATTTTCTTTCCTGTCCCCTTCCAGCCTCAGTTCACTTTTCTTGGGTGGGGGGAGGGGAGGGAATCTTTCATTGTTATACAGTTGCCCCTCTCCAGTCCACTTTACTATGCAACTCTTATTCTGGCCTCTTGTCATGCCAATAATACCCAATCATATATTCCTTTTATACAGTTCTCTCCCTCATCTGTTTCAATGTTGTGTACATTATTTATCCTCTCTTTTCTTAGTTTTCCCCAACCCCCATATCAGTTCTGTTTTATAACAGTGGTATTGTACAGTATTTGTCATTTTGTGTCAGATATTTAACTCAGCATAATGTCCTCCATGGTCACCCATTTTGTAGAATATTTCATGAGTCCATTGTTTTTCAGTGCTGCATAATATTCCATTGTGTGATTATACCACAGCTTTTCTATCCATTCATTTGTTGATGGACACTTGGCTTGTTTCCAACTCTTTGCTATTGTGACCAAAGCAGCAATAAACATGGGTGTGCATAAATCTACTTGGATGGCAGTTCTAGTTTTCTATTTTGAAAAAAGACTTTTCTTTAAAAGAAAGGACATTGAAACCTGCAGGGATTGAAGAGAAACTATGATGTTTATGATGAAGAGAAACTTATTTCCTCTAAGCCTCAAAGTTTTAATAAGGTATATGGATTATGTGACCTACTTCATAAAATTATTGCAAGAATGAAATTCAACTAAGTATATAAAGCTTTCCTGGAGTGTCTGAGACAGAGTAAACTTTCAAGACATTGAAGTGTCAAATATATTCCCTTTATTTTCTTCCTTTTTTCCTACCACAAAACCCCCTCTGGGTTGGGTTCAGATATTCCAAAAATGTGTAGGAAAACTGAAGGACCCTCTTCATCTGTGGAAGCAGCCCTGGATGAGTAGTGGTTAAAGCACTTGGCTACCTTAAAGATTGATGGTTTGAACCTTCTGATGACTCCATGAAAGAAAGATACGATGGTTTGTTTTTGGTAAGATTACATCCTTGGAGATCTGTAAAGTGGTGTCTTCTAGAACCATGGGAAGTTCTATTCTGTTCTTCAGTGGTCTTTGTGTGGGGGAGTAGACTCAACAGATTCAATTTGGTTTTTCAGTTATTACATCTATGGAGTCCTCTGAAATATAAGGATGTCCATATCATTCCAGGAAGTTTCAAGGTCTCTAACCATGTCTTTCTCCCTCGAGGAACAGAAGGTGTGAAGACAGGAGCTGGCTCCCCCTGACAAAGGTTATCAATCTTGGCCCTGCTAGGTGATAGTGATGCCAGTTCCAGAATGGGGACCAAACTTGGCCCTCAGATTAATTTCAATTAGAAAAGAAGAAGAAGAAAATGGAGAAGGAGGACGAGGAGGAGAAAGAAGAAGAGGAGGAGAAGGACAACATGGAGGAGGAACAGGAGGAGGAGGAGGAAGGAGGAGGAAAAAGGGGAACGAGAAACAAGAACCGTCATCATCTTCTAAATCTTCCAATAAACTGAATGGAACAAATGGCCTCAAATGATACAGAATTCCTTGACACTGGTTGGTTCAACTGTGAACGGGCTAATCATTTGCGGTCAAGGACGCTGGTAGGAGTTTATCTGTGGTAAACTAGGCTTTCATTCTCTTCAGCACACCACATATGCATCCACTACTTGTGTCTCAGCAGTGCTTATGACTGTGGCCTTTCACAGTCCAATCAAATTATTGGCATTACTACTACTTGTCTTTGATTCAGCCACTGACTAATAATGGTGACTCCACGGACAATGGATTGAAAAGTTGACTGGACCTCCATCAACACATGAAAGGCCACAGTTCAGATGGGTGCTTAGTCTAGAACAAAGAATATCTTTTCCTTCGGTGCATGTCTGTGTATTGGCCTGTTCAATGCCTTTAATTTCAAATAAAATATATCTATCTTACGTTTCTCCTTCTCCAAGCTACAGATGAACTCCAATTAGTAAAATTCAGATCTAGTGACTTATTTATAATATTATGTATATTAATTTGAGAGGACTACTCTATACATGCATCTTGAATATTCTATAATCCCTATCTCGAGTTCTACCCAGTTAAGTACTTAGGATTAAAAATGAAGAAACATACCTGCAGTGTTCCCAGGCTGTTCATAAATAAAAAGTAGTACTATAATCAGCATCTGCTAAGGTTAATCGATCTATTATTCATATTTTCACATGATGCAAGAAATTAGACATTTGGCAAACTTTGAAAATACATCAATCCTTTAGTTATGGATGAGATGTTTGACAGTAGAGACAGAAACTACAAAATCTGGGTCAAACAGATTGATTATGATTAAAAGTATTCCTAAGAAATTGTGATATAGTAAGATGATGTAATACTATGCAGCACTAAGTAACAACAATTTCATAAAATACTTCATAACGTGGGAGAATCTAAAGAGCCTTATGTTGAGTGAACAGTCTCATAAGAACAAATCTGAATAAAACCACTACTATAAAAATAGAAAGATAACTAGTAAAATGTGTATATATGTGAAAAAAGGGAACGGGATTAGGAAGAAGAGGAAAAAGGAAAAGTGTAAAAATCACTAGGGTACCAGAGTTTAGTGGGTTGATTGGTGGGGAGTATTAAAGAACTAGAAAAGCTTCAATGTGAACTTGAAACAACAGGTAAGAATAGACATAAATCAACAGTAATTATATAAAATGTAACATATATGAATGATTGTATGAAACACAATGCAAATGAAAGATTGTATAAAACACAATGTCATGAATAAAAAAATGCAAATGAACTTTTGTATGCAGACTAATAAACACATGAATAAATGCTCCAAATCACTGCCAATAAGAAAGATGCAAATCAAAACCACAAAGAGTTACCATTTCACTCCAGTAAGAATGGCAAAGTTTAACAGGGCAGCAAGTAATAGATGTTGGAGAGGATGTGGTGAGAAAGGAACGCCTATATATTGTTGGTAGGATTGTAAAATGGTGCAACCATTCTGGAAGGCAGTTTGACGCTTCCTCAAAAAGCTGAACATAGCAATTCCATATGACCCAGCTATTCCACTACTTGGAATATCCTGAGAATATGGGAACTGAGGAACAAACTGAGATTTGTACACCAATGTTCATAACAGCATTATTCACCATTGCCAGAACAAATGTCCAACCACAGGCAAATGGATTGAGAAATTATGGTACATTCACACAAGGGAATACTATGCAGCACGCAAGAGCACTAACTTTGTAAATTATTACCTAACTTGGGAGAGACTGGAGAGCATTCTGCTGCGTGAACTAACTCAGTCACATAAGGATAAATATTATATAAAACCATTATTGTAGAATGAGTATAAGGATCCAGGAAGGGTGGGAGAGGCTGGAAACAGAGGGTTGTGGATGTGCAGGGGAAGGGGAGGTTAATCATTGGGTTGTACAATTTGATGGGGGGTGGGGTGAGGGAAATTAAAAGAATTATAAATAAAATCTGATCACTAGAAAATACATTAACATAATCATTAACAAGATAAGACTTCCTGAGGCCATGCTTATTGTTCAAAAGTATAAACTATTTAATATTGTTAAATCGGATATAAAATATAATTAAAATTATAGATGTGATGTGATGAAAGTGACAGTTTCTAATAAGAATATTGATATTTTAAATAAGAAGTTTATATAAATATTTTAATTAGCCTATATGATATACCTTCTTTTCATTGAATAAAAGCATACCTAATATAATACCAGTACTTAAACATATATAAGGCTTTAGGATATTGAAATGCAAACATTTTTGTTACACACAACCGTATGTGTATGTACATAAAGTTCAACTTACTTGGGATTTTTTCAAAATTACTAGTATTATGAATTAAAATGCAATATTTAGTCTATAAGAAATAAGGACTCCAAGTTATTTAAATTTATTCAAGTTGACACATACAATAAATACTGATATCCACTGTCTTTCTCTTTGCTTAATGTTATACTCTCCAAAAGTTTTTCTACCTTCTTCTTTTTCCCAGAAAATAGAGAAATAAAACTCTCTGAGAGTAGCCAGCAATAATCTTTCCACTCTGATTCTTCTTTTCTCAACAAGTAAGAGAAAAGTAACAATTTGATCTTTTCAACAAATGATACGTAAAGTCTAGGAAAGTTTGGAAATTTTATTGAATTACATTATTTTGGTTGCATGTTGCAGGTATCTACAGTAAGCTTGCTGATCACTACTCTTTCCTGTTAAAAATTAGTTAATAAAGTGATATATTCATAGAATCAAAGAGTAAAAAGGCCAATAGGCTCATGAAAAGACAGAATAAGGATTCCCACTCTGCTAAGATGCTCTCTATAGTCCTTGTCTACCTTCGCCACAGATGTGGTCATCATCATCATCACCAGCAGAGAAGATACTCCAACCACTATTTTAACTGGTGTCTAGACAGCAGTGATGCAGTTCTATGTGTCTACCTATGTAATCACAATGAAAAGAATATTATGACCAGCATCTTCCCCAAAGTATATAGAATTAAAGAGAAAAGAAGATAAATCCCACCAAAGGAAGAGAATGCTGCTTCCAGAAGAGTGGAAGAATGTCAAGAAGTTGCCCATCACCATGAAAAAATTCCTCGTGAGATTTAGAATCCTATCTCTGGCCTTTTTGGGACATGAAAAAGTGACACTTGTCTTTTCTTGGTCTCTTTTTCTTAACCTATCAACTTGGTGGTAAGTTACTTTGGTCTCTTTCATATAGCTAACCAAGTGGGTAACTTGGTCTCTTTTCTGTAACTAATCACCAAATTAGTCTCTTTTATGTAACTCATCATCTTGGTGATTTTATATAACTTCTTAACTTGGCAACTTGGTCTCTTTTATGTAATTTACCAATTTGGTGAACACGGAACCATTAAAAACACAAGGGAAAGTATTTCAGATACTTATTTTTTAAAAAAATCTTTGACATGTACCCCCTAAAACAGCACATGAGTGATCTCTTATAATGTGGTTTATAGAGAGCTACACTGCTAACCCGAAAGCAATGCCTCTCTGGTAGTTTGAATCCACCAGAAACTCGACAGGAAAATGATGAGTGTTATCCTCCAGGGCAATTTACAGCTTAGGAAAGCCCCCTTTTTAAGTTGCATGGCAGTGAATTTCCGAATGGATGATTCTGACTCAATGGCAATGAATTTTCAAAGATATATGGCTTATTTGGCATATGGTTTTATCTGTCGCTCATGATGCAATCATAGCCATTTTTTAATTGAAGTGGCATTAGAGACTGTTATCTCTGCCCTTTTGCCCTTTTTATGTCCTACTTGGAGATGAATGAACTAGAGATCTTTATGCTATTATTATTTTTAAAGGCTTCCTTGTTAGTTCCTTTGAGGTATTTATCCAAGATTTCATTTAATTAAAGCAATAAATTTCTGTCTCAAAATGTTCTGATACTCATTTTGGTCATAGGGTCCATTGTAATTTCCTGCATAAAATTTAGTGAGCATGATTTTTAATGTAATTAGAGGCTCAGATTTTCCCTTTCAGATAAATAAAATACTGGCATCAGGAAGCATACAAAGTAACAACTTGAAATTGAAAATTATTGAGGTACTCTAAACTCGAAATGTATCATTGCATTTAGTAAGTAACTATGTTCTTTTAGCCTGTTCTATTTAACTGTCTTATGGCACGACAGCTACTTTGTCAACTGACTGGAACAGATTAATATTTTTTTCCTGTCCCCAAAATGTGATCCAACAGAATGTGGAAATTATTGAACAATATCATGACTATTACATGTAAGCCAAACACTGTTGAAGAATATCCAGAACCAACTAGGAAATTACATCATTAGAGAACTGTCTGAAATTCAAGCTGTATTCAGAAGAGACTGTAGCACACAGGATACCATTGCTGATGTCACTTAGGTCTTGACTGGAAGCAGAGAGTGTCAGAATGCTTATTTGTGTTTTATTGACTATGCAAAGGCTTGTTTTGATGGATCACAACCAATGATGACTAAAATTGAGAAGAATAAGAATCCCAGAACACTTATATTCATGTGAAATCCATACCTAGGCCAAGGTGTTCCTCAATCCAAGCAAGGGAACACTGCATGGTTTAAAATCAAGAAAGGTGTGAATCAGCTTTTTTATCCTTTCTCCGTAACTATTCAATCATACTCTGAGAAAATAATTTGAGAAACTGGACTTTGTGAAGAAGAATGTGGCATTAGAATGGGAGGAAGTATCCTTAAAAGCCTGCTCTATGCTGATGACACATTCTTGTTTGCAGAAAGTGAAGAGGACTTGAAGCACTTACTACAGACCAAAGAGTACAGCTTTCAATGCAGATTACATGTTAGCATCAAGAAAAGAGAGATCCTCACCACTGGACCAATAAGCAACATCATGATACATGAAGAAAAGATTGAAGTTGTCAGGTATTTCTCTTTACTTGGATCCATAATCAACAACAAGGGCACAAGCCATCAAGAAATCAGATATGTTGCATTCAGTACACTTCTGTCAAGAACCACACCAAAATTCTAAAGAGCAAGAGTTTCAATTTAAAGATTAAGGTGTGTTTGATTCAATCCTTGAGAGTTTGAATTGCTTCCTATGTATCTGAAAGTTGACAATGAATAAGGATGACAGAAAAAACATTGATAACTTTCAGTTTTGGTGCTCAAGAAATGTAGTGGATATACCACGAGATGCCAAAAGAACAAACAACAGGAGCAACTTGGTTTCACCTTCTCTAGGAGAGACCTGTTTGTTCTCACAGTAGTCCATGGTATTTTTAATAATCTTCTCCAGCACCACAACTCAAATGCAACAATTCTTCTTCTGTTATCTTTATTCATTGTCCAGCTCTTTGACACATAGCAAGTACTTGGGAAGACAATAGACTGGATCAGATGGACCTTATCCTCTATATTGATATCTTTGCTCTTTAGCACCCTGGATTGGTCCCTGACAGCAGACTTTCCTAATCCATTTCGTCTTTTGATTTCCTGGCCACTGTTTCCAAGACTGTTGCTTGTGGACCAGAACAAACTGAAATAATTAAAAATCTCAATTTCTTCTGCATCTTTCATACTGATGGCAATTAGTACAGTGGTGAGAATCTTTGTTTTCTTGATGTTGAGCCTCAATCCATATTAATCTGTATTGACTTTCTGCAGTAAGTGCTTCAGGTCTTAGTTTCAGCATAGTGTCAATTGCATAATGCAGGTTATTGGTGAGTGTTCCTCCAATTCTGATGCCATTGTCTTCCTCATAAAGACTGATGATCTGTTCTGCAGATAAATTGGAAAAGCTGTGTAGACAGGACACATCTCTGATGCACAGGCACACATATGTCTTTTGAAGTCAGTTGGCCAAGCTGTCTTCCAAATTCCTTAGTGCAGATGAGTGAACACTAACAATATTACACCCGTCGGTTGAAACATCACAGTTGGTGGTCTATCAATTCCTGGAGTCAGTCTCATTTTCTCCTGATTATATGCTACTTTCAGAAATGGCTACACTAATCATTTTTGGTACTGACTCATTCACTCATTGCTGTAGAGTCAGGACTGACTCAGCTAATCCTCAGTCCGTAAATCGCACAGGAGTTTATCTTCAATAGAGCAGCTAGTGGATTCCAACCACCAGAGATGCTTTATCTTCGAAGATATGCTTCTTCTGATGCTCTTTGCCACCAGAGCTTCCTGTTTTCTGCATAGGATTATGTATACCCACATCTTCCTGTATTTTGGCCCATAGATTCCCTCAATATTGCAACTGAAATCTTGGGTTTTATATTTCCCTTCTGAATTCTCAACTTGAAACACACCTTCTGTGTTCTTTCCTTTTCATTTTCTTATTCCAAGTCTTGGTACATTTCATTTTAATATTTTGCTTTGTCTTTTTAAGCCATCCTTTGAAATCTTTGCATCTTTTAAAAATCATTTCTCCCATTTGCTTTAGTTATTCTACATTCATGAGAAAGTTTCAGGGTCCCTTTCTACATCCACTTGGTCTTTCCTTTTTTACGTATCTTAATGAGGTAGAGGTATTTCCCCCCATTTTTATACAAGTTGTTTATGCTGTCATATTACAGTTTAGCTGTTCCTCAGTGTTCTGGATATCAAATCTCTTCTTGCTACCGTCTCTAAATTCAGGTGGGATATACTTGAGGACACAGTTTTATTCTCTTTGACTTGTTTTCATTTTCTTCAGCATCAATTTAGATTTCCATTTGACAATGGATGGTATGTTCTAAAGGAGATCCCTGGCTTTGTTTTAAATCATAGTAATTTAGCACCTTCAATATATGTTTCCTCAGATGTAGTCAGTTTGAATCCTGCTTATCCCATCCAACAAAGTTCAAGTGTATTGTTGTCATTGATGTTCTTGAAATTAAGGTATTTCGAATTATAGCTTGTTGGTCTTGAAAAAAATTCCGTCATGCAGTTTTTATAGATTCATCACCAAGGCCATAGATTGCAACTACTAATAATTATTTTATGTTTCTAATATTTACATTTCAATTTTACATGTATCTGGATTGCATGTTTGATAAATTTAAGACTAAACTCAACCCAGAACTCAAATTCATCGCTATGGAATCAGAGTCAACTTATAGCTGACCCTCCAGCACATTTTTAGAGACTATAGATCGCATGGGAGGAAATTGCCCATCTTTCTCCAGAGGAGCTGCTAGTGGATTCAAACTTGCAGAGAGACATAGCCTTTGAGTTAGAAGCACAACTTCTTATCTACTGTACCACCAGAACTCCATATAAGACTGAAGAAGTTGATAAATTTCTACTTTCTCCAGCTTTGACCTTAGTAGGTGGTGCATAAATCTGAAAAATAGTTGTATTAACTGGTCATTCCTATAGATATATGGTTATCATCCCATCATTAACAGTGTTGTCTTTCAGGATAGAGCTTAAAAGAATCTTTTTTACAATGAGTGAGCCTGTGTCCCTGTCAATTTGTCATTTCAGATAGAATAGACCATGTGACAGTCTAATTCAAAATGTCAGATACCAGTCCATTTCAGCTCACGAATGGCCAAGATAGTAATCTTTAAGCATATCATTTCATTTTTTAATGATGTTCAAAATTCTTGCATCCATGTTTTGTTCATTTCACATTCAAATTATTAGTGGATGTTTGCAACTGTTTACTCTCATTTTGAGTCCTGCCACATTAGCAAACTGAGGGCTTGAAAGCTTTACTCCCTTCATATCATTAAAATCGGCTCTACTCTGTGGAAGCAGCTGCTCCCCACCTGTCTTCGAGTACCTTTCATCTCGAGCAGCTCATCTTCTGGGATTATATCGATGTTCCATTATTATCAATAATATTTTCACAGATCAATTTTTTTCAGAAGTAGATTTCAAGATCTTTTTTCCCCGGTCTGGAACCTTTGCTTATACTTCTTCATCATGGGTGATCCTATGGGTAAGTGTCTGTAATTCTGCAGACATAGCTCCCAGTATCATAGCAACACAACATACTACAGTATGAAGACGTAGTTATATGCTTCTTTAATCTATGTGACCCTACGGAATAAGACCTGAAAAGTAAATGTTTGTAAGGGTGTTCATTTTGTTGTTATTGTTGCTGTGTACCTTCGAGTCAGAACCGACCCAGAGGCAAGTAATTGCACTTCTCCCACGTATGCAGTTGGTGGCCTCGAACTGCGTACCTTCAGGATTGTAAAAAAGCTTCTTGCCACTAGGCCACCAAAACTCCCTGGTGTTCATTTTATTTATAACAGTATTCATTTTAGATATATGTTTATATATACATATAATCACATATACATACATATTTTATGTGTATATATAGAAATGTTTCTATACATATACATTTTATAAATACATTTATATTTGATACATATACTTTTATAGATATAAAATTAACACCTTTTCATACATTTATTTATATACTACCTTACAGAATTAAATGTAAAAAAGAAATGTATATAATGATGTTTATTACATACACACACACAGAGATCTTGTAAAATGCTCGGCAAAATATTCAGAAAATTAAAAAGAAACTTAAGTAAAATATGTCACTTGTTCCTTGAATTAAAAAGGAACAATTTCTACAGCCATAGGTGAATCTGTGTGTAAGGCCGGTGTGAATGTCATGTAATAATTCAGCCTTCTTTGGTCAGCATTTTCACATCGCTTCTTTGCCAAGCCAGGATAAGCTGGGTGACATGTCTAGAAATTAGTCGTCAGTGTGCTGAGCCGAGCAAAGAGCAGTTTCTAGGGTGGGTGGGGTCAGCTTTTTTCTTCAGTGAGATGTCATGCCCTCTGATTAGGACGCTGTGAATCACTCTAAGTATCTGGCATGATGTCAACTGAAACATAACTTTGCTTTTTTTCTTTTGGTCTTTCCCTCACTTACTGTAATAGGAAAAGATAAAACTCACATACTCTGGGTTAAGATATTACTTTTCAAAAGAAACATCCCATTTTGGAAGCTCATTCTAACTTCCTAAAACCTCCTATTTCTTCAACTTAAAAATATCTATGATAAAGGTTTTAAATTTAGCATTGCTTTTGTTTTCTAATTTCTAGTTCAGCCTTATTCATATACAGGGTTTGGGGTTGTTTTTTTTTTTTTTTTTTTTGTCCCATTGAGTAATGGTGGTAAATTAAGTATTAAAGAGTGGTTGCTAGAATTTCAGGTAGCAAAATCACAAAGCATTTCTTAAACTTTTGATATATTTTCCTTTTTCTTAAACTTTTGATATATTTTCCTTTATCCTTTCTCATAACCTTAACGATACACAGTCCTTTCATATTTTCTTTCCTCTCTTAGATATTATAATATAGATAATCTTACAATGAAGAAGAAAAAAATAGCATTGTGTTTTGTTAAGGATAAATTTTTAAATATTGTGTTTTGAGTAAAAGTTTACATAGAAAGTTGGGTTTCCGATCAAGGCATCAGATACACATTATTCTTTGGCATAGATCACAAGCTGTGAAACACTTCAACTTATTTCCCTGTTACCTTCTTTGTTCCCTATTTCTCTTTGTGAAGATGTTTTGTCCCTCTCTGCTTTCTTATCTATGGTTTTGGTCATTTATTACCTTTTTAGTCTTGCTGGGTTGATTGCTGTTTTATGACCCCATTTCTATCTGGCTGGCTAGTGGCCTGTGGGAATGTCTTCAGTTTCATTTTACAAAGCTAGTCTCAGGGCACTAGTGTCGGTGATTTCTATAGTCTCTTTCTTTCAGAGCAATAACTCTCGTCTCACCCCCCCCCCATCTGAATTTTGCTTTACAGTTTTTACTAATTCTGATCAAGGCACAATTTTGCTTGCTGAATGTGAGAAATTGAATCACTTGTTGTAGATGATCGAAGAATACAGCCTTCAATATTAATTGTATCTCAATATCAAGAAAACAAAAAAATCTTACCATTGAACCTATAGGCAACATCCTTATAGATGGAGAACAACTTCATCTTACTTAGATCCACTATTAACATCCTTGGTACCAGCAGTCAGCAGATCAAGAGACGTATTACACTGGGAAAATTTGTAGTGAGGGACCTTTCCAAATTATTGAGGAGTAATGATGGCAGTTTGAGATCTAAGTGATCTTGCTTTCTATCTGAGAGTTGGACAGTGAATAAGTATGACAGAAGAATATTGATGTCTTTGAGCTGTGGTGTTAGAGAGTACTGAACATCCCATAGACTGCCAAAAGAACAAATGAGTACGTCTTTGAGAAAATGGAGCCAGAATGCTTTTAAGAGGCAAAGATTATTACGCTTTGCCTCACATACTTGGAGCATGTTCCTTGGAAAGGGACATGATATTCAGAAAAGCAGAGGGTCGGCGAAAGATAGGAAGATCCTCAAGTATGTGGATTTGCAAAGGGTTGGTTGCAATGGGGTCTAGTGTGTCAGGAAGTGTGAGGATGGCATAGGATAGGACAGGATTCAGATCTATTGTTCATAGAGTCTCTGTGGGGACATACTCAACTTGAAGGCACCGAAGGACAATAACAATCTAGACCTTCTGTTGTTGTCTTTCAGTAGTGACAAGCAGACACCATCTAGTTAAGTCTTAGGTTAGAGAACGCTATGGTTCATGTGAGTAATTAGAACTTTACTGCTTCCTTGACCTTCAGTCTTCATTTTTCTTCATTTGTTCTAAGTGGGAAGAGACCAATAGTTATTCATACCCCTTCTTGAAAGAAAGTCTAAGTCACCTTCTTCTGAGTCATTCAGCAAGAATCAGATTATTTACTGCAAATGTACCTTTGCAACATAGCAATGCTTGCCTTCAACAAGACAATCCATTTTAAAGTGTCCTTTTAAGTTCTTTGATTTTTTTAAAACAAATCTAACATTTCCTTCTGTGACATCAATGCAGCTCTCATCCCTCCTGCTTTTCTCTCTTAGGTCTTTATTCCTCACACCCAAATATCTCTGTGCTCTGAAGAACTCAGAAATCTGACACTGAACTTGAGATTTACATAGTCAAAGGAAACTTGATTTCCTTTCATCCTTCCAGGGATGTTTCTGACACTCCTTTTGTCAATGGCCAACTTCACTATCAAGCCCTCAAAAGAGGTCATGAATATAAGGCTTACACATCAGAGCAATAGACCAACCTGAGTTACCTATCAAAAAATATTTTATGGGCATATTCAAACCTTTCTATATTTGGAGTGGATAGTTTATTAAAAAAATAAAAAAGCACACTTATTAAGTGATACTTCAATTATGAAAATCCCGTTGAGGAGTAAAACTCAGAGATGTTCATTATGTTAGACACTATGAAAGTGAAAATGTCTTTTATATGCATAAAATTCATATGCCAAAGTTTAAGGAAAAAAGGCAGGCAGTGTTTGGCTAGTAATTTTCGCTTAAAAAATTTATTGAAAGTGCTATTTTTGACAGACTGAAATAGAATACAAGTGATGAGAAACAGAAATAGAGAAGTTGTTGTGAAAAAAAGATGAGAAATACTCATAAATAGAACAAAAAGTATGAACAAACTGGCCACCAGGTTGCCATGCAAATTTGAGAATCTCCAAGTGTCCTGTCTACCCATCAATGTAAAACTTCCCATCCTGGCACCCAAACCCTCAGCTCCTCCTCCTTTGAATTTGCCCATTATTCTTCTGAGGTCAGATTAAACCTAGGTGAAAGTCCTCATTGCTGTTGGAGTTAGTCTTGAATAACTTGATTGCATTTAGCAATGTCTCAGCTGGGCGGTGGTGGTGATTTAATAATTCCAACCAAAGGATCTCAGAGTGCCTTTCTAGACGTTGGCATCCATGTAGAAAACCCTCACATTTACCTTTACACCATAGATTTGTCTGCCTGGCAAATTTCAGGAAGTCTCTTATCATCAGATGTTGACAGCTTTGTTTACATTAGCCCTGACTCATAGATTAACATTGAGGAACATTTCTTTATTGCATCCTCTAGGAAACCAACATCATATAATACAGTTTGATATTAATAAAATATATACTATAAGGAGGAGAAACTAGAGTTAAAATTTGTACAATCTGTGACTCTTTCACTATACGAAGAAATCCTGTTGCCTTTATACCATGATTTTTTCCCCCGGCTGTTATAAATAGTCACAGTGTATGATGTTGTTAGATGGCCTTGTGTCATTTCTGACTAAAACAGACTCTGGCTATCTCAGAACAAATCATTGCTGTTGAGTCAGAACGGACTCATAGCTGACCCCTCTAGCAGGTTTTTAGAAGCTCTAAATTGTGTGAGTCAAGAGTGTCCTCCTTTCTCCCAAAGAGGACCCTGGCTGTGTGCCATTCTTCCAGTAAATAAACAAGTATGAGGCTGTGATACAGTAACTCTGTCCACCCATCATATGAACATCTTCTTCTTTTTGGATAACTCTCTACTTTACCAAGCATGATATCCTTCCCCAAAGACTGGCCTCTCCTGAAAACGTGTTCAAAGTACATGAACTCCAGTCTTGCCACTCACCTCTAAGGAGCGTTCTGATTGTTCGTCTTTAAAGACAGATTTGTCTGTTCTTTTTGCAGCCAGTGATATTTTCAGTATTCTTTGCCAGTCCTACCATTTAAATATGTTAACATTTTCATTTCTTTAAACAGTCTTCCCTGTTTATTGTCTGGAGTTCGCATGCATATGCTGTTGTTAGGTGCCATCAAGATGATTATTACAGCAATCCTTTGAACAGCAGGTCTGACCTTTTCCCTGTCCTGCACCATCTTCCCCTTCCCTGATATGCTTCAGCCCATTGATATAGTCACTGTGTAAATACACCTTGTTGAGGGTCTCCCGCTTGTTCACCGGCACTCTGCTTTTCCTCAATATAGTGTCTTTTTTCCAGTACTGGCCACTTCTAACAACCTACTCAAAGTATACTACATGAAATTTCAGCATCCTTTCCTCCAAGGAGCGCTCTGCACTTTTCCTAAGACCTATCTGTTTGTTCTTGTGACAGTCCATTCAGTACTCTTCTCCAACACCACAACTCAAAGGCATAGATTATTCTTCTTTCATCCTTATTCATTGCACAATTTTCAGATCCAAAGCAAGTAATTGCAAACACTACGGCTTAGATCAGGTGCACCTTGGTTTTTGACCCAACATCCTTGCTCTTTAGAATTTTGGAAAGGTGTTTTACATGCCTATGAGGTGACCAAAAATGCATTGGCTTGGATGAGATGCACCTTAGTCCTCAAAGTCCCATCTTTACATTTTCATTGTAAAGAGGTATTTTGCAGAAGATTTTTCCCATTGCAATATCCCATTTGATTTCTTGTCTGCTGCTTCCATGGGCATTGATTATGGATGCAAGTAAATGACATTTATGACAATGTCATTGGTTTATAAATTGATGATGTTGTTGCTTATTAGTCTAGTTGTAAGAGTTGGAAAAAAAAAGAAAAAAGAAAAAAAAAGAGTTGGGGGTTTGGGGGGGTCATATTGGGTATAACCCATATTCTGTTTCAAGTCAGTTTTTATTTCAGCAAGCAAGGTTGCATTATCTGCATGTCACTAGTTGTTAATAAATCTTTCTCCACCTCTGATGTGTTGATTCTCTTATTGTCCAGTTTCTCAGATTATTTGTTCAGCCCACAGATGAAGTAAGTATAGTGAAAAGATACAGCACACAGTATATAAAACATTTTAAAGCTTAAGATAAAGATAAAAGTGAAAAATAGACTACTAGCTAATTTTTTGAGTGGGTTTTGTTTTTATTTTAAATTTATGGAGTTACTTTCATTTAAGAGTATCATGAAGACTAATTTTAACCTATTACAATAATCTACATTCAGATTGTTAATATGAAATATTTTTAAAAGTCTTAATAAGGAATAATCTGCAATATTGAAAAGTAGGGAAATAGAAAGCATTGACCAGGTTTTCTTTCAACTGAGAAAATTAAAAATGTCTCAGGAACCAATACTCATTGTTTTAGCAGCATTAATTGTATCATTGTTTTAAAATTTGAGTATGTGGTTTAGAAAGCCCCTCTGCTATATGTTCAGTGCAATTCACAAGGACCCTCACTTGACTGTAAATCCTCACAGAAGACTCTCCCTCTTCTTCCTACATAGCAACTAGTGAATTAGAACCACCAACCTTTCCATTAATAGTGCAACATGTAAAAGTTGCCTCCCTAGCACTCCTTATGTGGTTTAGAAAGGCATACCACAATTTAAAAATGGATGGCACATTTGTCTATCATTTCAAACTTTATTGATGGCAATGCTAGGCTTTGAACTACCATTTTCCAGGCTTACAATTTTGAATACTATTGTCTTAAATCTCCAGCACAGCATTTTTCCAGCCTAAATTGAGTTATTTTAGATACCTGTGCTTATATAGCTTATCATGTGTGTTAAATTTTAAAAAAATATTTGAGTGAGTGTAATTTGATTATAATAAAGCCATCTAGAGAAGTCAATAGAGTGATAGAAATACAGTGGCCCATCTTCATCCTTTATATTTCCTAGTTAATCCATAACAGAATGAGAGTTTCTTGACAAACAGGAAACTTGAAGTTGAATTAGCCATGGAAATGACTAAAACACAGTTCCAAATTAATAGCTGTGCGTTTTCATTAGGGTGTTAATGTATAAAAGCATAAAAGTTAAAATAACTTTACAAAAGCTCAAATAAAATGATGTAAGATTTATTTTTGCTTAACTTACTATCTTAAAAAAGAGTATCAAAGATGAAAAGATTACAAGAAAAAGATATAATAAAGTTAAGATACTCTAGTGTTATACATTTTATTCATATTATTACCCTCCAAATAAAAATTCAGTTCCAAAATGGAAAGTTAGCAAAGGTGATTATGCAAATTTTATTTTTTTAAGTATTAATGAACTCATAAGTAGCATCATGATGGATGGAGAGGAGATTGAAACATTTTCATCTTACTTGGATCCACAATTAACACCCTTGGTACCAGCAGTCAGGAAATAAGAGTATGCATTGCACTGGGAAAATCTGCAGTTAGAGACCTCTCCAAGTTACTGAGGAATACTGATGTCTCTTTGAGGACTAAGGGGCCTCTGATTCAGGCCATGATCTTTCTGATTACTTACTATGCATCTGAGAGCAGGATAATAAATAAGGGTGGCAGAAAAATAATTGACACCTTTGAGCTGTGGTATTAGAAAAGAGCACTGAACATCCTTTGGACAACCAAGAGAAGAAACAGGTATGTCTTGGGGATGGTGCATCCAGAGTGCCCTTTGGAGGCAAGAATCATGAGGCTTCACCTCACATACTTTGGACATGTTGCTAGGTGGGGCTATTCCTTATGGAGGGATAGGAAGGGTAGAGGGTCTGCAAAAGAGAAAACTATAAATCAGATGGAATTGACATGATGACTGCTGCAGTGGGCTTGTGTGTCGGGAAGGGTGAGGATGGTGCAGGATACAACAGGTTTCAGATCTTATGTTCATAGGGTCGTTATGAGTCATACTTGATGGCACCTAACAACAACATTAGTTACCAATTAATGACAATGAATTAACCTTCCAGAAGATTCAGAGTCATATATAATTTGCTTAAGTTGATTGTACACATAAAGTTATATTTTTTAATAAACTGTTGTTTAATTCAATATCATTCAGTAAAGCACTTCCTAATAACATGCTTCCAGAAACTCTATGAACTTTGATGAATGTTGGTAGTTGTAGAGGGACTATAGGCCTTTTGTTCATGGGGTTACCATGAATCTTGTTCAACTCGAAAGCAATCAACATTAATTATTTTTTAATAGTAGTCTACTAGTAATAGATACATATAACTTGTAATCAAGTTTTACATTAAAAGATCTGCTGTTTTGCATACCTTCTATGTACTTGAAACTGGAGTTATCACTTCACGTACATTGTATCCTTTACTCCTCATTAGCACTCAATCTGAGGATACCATACTGAATGTGTGGATGGCAGTCTTGAAGCCGCCTTTCAGTGCTGCCTACAACCTACGTTATGCAGGTGATACAACCCTGCTTGCTGAAACTGAAGAGGAACTGAAGTGCTTGCTGTAGAAGGTCAAGCACTGCAGCCTTCAATATGGATTGAAGCTCAACATCAAGGAAACAAAGATTTTTCACCACCGGGCCAATTGGCAGCATCAGTTTGGATAGTGAAGAGACTGAGATAGTTTTAGTTTGCTTGGCTCCACAGTCAAAACTCTTGGCACCAGCAGCCAGGAGATTAAGAGATGGATTGCATTGGGAAAGTCAGCTGTCAGGGACCTCGCCAGAGTACTTAAGAGCAACAACATCAGGTTAAAGACTAAGGTGCACCCGATCTGGGCTATAGTCTTCACAATTGCGTGCTTTGCATCAGAGAGTTGGACAGTGACTAGGGATTATAGAAAGAGAATTGATGCCTTGGAGCTGTGGTGCTGGAGAAGAGTGTTGAATACACCATGGACTGGTAGGAGAACAAACAGGCTTGTCTTGGAGAGGGTGAAGCTGGGCTACTCCTTGGAGTCAAGGATTCTGAAGCTTCATCTGACATACATTGGGAATGTTGCAAGGACGGACTGGTCTTTGGAGAGGGACATCATGTTTGGGAGAGTGGGGGGACAGTGCAGGAGAGGAAGACCCTTAATGAGACGGACCGATTCTGTGGTGGGAGTAGGTGTGCTGGGGATGGTGAGGTTGGCACAGGATAGATCGGGGTTTAGGGCTCTTGTACATAGGGTCACTATATCGCAAGCGACTCGATGGCACATGACAACAACAACAAGCCATAAGCTGTTTAATCCCATCGTGTAACTTAGCCTCATTGTTTTCCACTGTGAAATTGAAATCATACTCCTGTGTCAATGGCTTTGAAAGATAACTGGGCAAGAAAAGCATCTAATGATGTTATTGTTGTTATTATGTACATTGAATAGTAGCTGACTCATAGCTGATCATGCAGTGGATTTTCAGAGACAGGAACTGTGCTGCCAGTGCAAAGGGTGCACGGTTTGAATCCATCAGCTGCTACCAGGCGAACATTGAGCAATCTCCACGGATGTGATTTACTCCTTTGAAAATCCACTGGAGGTTCAGACTCAAGGGTACTCAATAACAAGAACAATGAAGAGCAGGGGAGGAGATTGCCCATTGTCTATTGAACAGCT
This sequence comes from Elephantulus edwardii, assembly GCF_000299155.1. NCBI lineage: Eukaryota > Metazoa > Chordata > Mammalia > Macroscelidea > Macroscelididae > Elephantulus > Elephantulus edwardii. The sequence continues at coordinate 1,942,412 of NW_006400011.1, forward strand.
GGTGGGTGAATTTGAACCATGAGCTTTTGTATTGGCAGTGCAATTTCTTACCACCAGTCCACTGGTGCTTCCATCTAACACAGAGACACCTAGTAAATAACAGCTGTCATTTATCTAAGTATCTACTATATTCTGGCTGTATCACATACCTTACTTAATCCCTTTTAAAACCTTTCTGATAGGTTTTACTCTTCATTCTCTTTAGGAGAGGAAAGTAAAGCTTAGAGAGATTAAGTAATTTACCTAAACCCACACAGTTATGTGGTAGAGCTGAGATTTGAACCCAGTTTAACCCAACCAGAGCCATGCTCCTTTGCTCCAGACATCCTCTTTCTCCCTTCCTTCCTGTTTCTCATATATTGACCACATCGTGCTATACATTATGGTGAGAAATATAGACAAAAATATATTTTATCCCTGAAACCTAAATACATATTTATGTATGTATTGTGCGCATGACTTTACAGGCAATAAATTTTTGCAATGTAATTAATTCAGGTAATAATCCCGACCTGCCTTGATATTATAGTAGTCGCATTCCTGATACCATCTTCAGTGTTAGAGAGATGTGCAATCCTGCTTGTGCTTGCTCAAGACAGTCTACTGTTCAGTGCCCTGAGTGACACGAAGCCTCCAGAGGCCTAGGGTGAGTAATGGAGTGACTCAAGTGAGTCAAGCCAACATGGAATGGAGCAGTGCCCTTCTAACAGAGCCACAAATGCAAAGGAAGACAGTTCCAAATAACTGCAAATGATTTTTGGGCCAGCCCCACCCCACCAGGCACAATAATTTCCCATTTGTCCTCCACGTCCCCACCCTGCCCTTCCCAGGCACCTCCCTCTTTTTATGATGATTGCAAACTCTCCTGTTAACAGCTCACACACCACACCCTGCTCACCATACAGGCTTTGGCTCCAGCTCATCCTCTGGGCTTCAGCCTCAATCCCCAGCTTCGGTGTTAATGAAGCCACTCATTCATGTGCCCTGCCCGACTCCTCCACCGACAGTTCCTACCCAGACTCCTCAGCTTGTGTTCTTGCATTTCCCTTTTCATTTAATGAACTCCATCCACGTTCTTTCAAATCACCAGCAAACCAGTTTAGCTGAGTAAACTCTCGGAGCACTGTTCTCAGACATCATTGTGCGTGATCATTTCCCTTGAATGGACTGCTAGTTTCTCAATCAGACAAGTCACCTCCCCAGGTTGTGAGGCAATGCCTCTTGTAAATGCTGTCTAAAGTCCATACTAGGGCAATCACCAGCCACTCATTAATAACTAGGAGGGTGATTTTATTTTTTTCTTGACAGTGGACACCATCATCGGACCATAATTATTATTTCCATTTGTTTCTCTAGAACACACTGCGTGGCAGATGGCTTTCATGCAGTGGCTCACTCAACCCTCACAAAAATGTCCTTCATCCATTGTCATCATTTTGATCCTGACTCATGTGGTGACTCCGCGTGGTGCACAGAGAACCTGGACTTCACAAGGCTTCCTTGACTCTTCTGTTTAAGAAAGCACACGCCCAGGCTTTTCTTCCGCAGGACCATTAGGTGGGCTTGATCTATCAACCTTCAGGTTAGCAGTCGAAAGCAAACTGTGCCACCTCCAAACAGAGTTTTTAGCTAAGTGGGATTTATATCTTCGGCATATAGATGGGTAAACTGAGGCACACAGAAATGAAGAGACATATATTCATTGTTATGTGTATTGTTGTCATGTGCTGTCGAGTAGGGACCAGCTCAGGGCTGCGCTCCAGTGGGTTTTCAGAGGTTGTCAACCTCATAGGAAGAGAAAGCTCATCTTTCTCCCAGGGATATACTGGCAGATGTGAACTACCTGTATTTGGTTAGGAACCCAACTCCTCATCACTAGAACACTTGTGCTCCCTTCATTAGTATGTAGAACTACGTAACAGAGATACAATTCAAGAGATACAATTCCAACCTAGACATTCTAAATGTAAAAGTCTATACATGTTTTCTTGAGGCTTCCAATAATATCTGCTCTCTCGTCCTATTGGTACTTCCATTCTCTTCCATCACAAATTTATTGTTGTTGCTGTTTACCATCAAGTGAGAACCACCCCACAGCTGATCCTCCTAAGGGTTTTCAGAGGCAGTTCATTGCACTGGAGGAGAATGTCCATCCTCCTGCAAAGCAGCTCGTGGTCTCAAACCGCGTGTCTTTGGGATTGCAGTGCAGCCCTTTGCCTCTAGGCCACAGAGGGGCCATTAATTCAGCTCAGGCTCATAACCACCATATGTGCAACCGAACAAAACTCTGTCAGATCCTGAGCCATCCTCATAGTCTCTGCTGTGCCTAAGTCCACGATTGTAAATACTGCCTCATTGCATCTCATTCCTCTCCTTCACTGAACTTTCTTCAATTTTCCAAGCATGATGTCCTTTACTAGAGACTGGCCCCTCCTGCTAACATGCCCAAAGAAGATGAGATGAAGGCTCACTTTCCTTCTCTGTAAGGAACATTCAGACTGCACTTTTTCTGTGATCACTGAGGCCTCTTCATTCATTACTCTCCTTAAAGCTTTCTTTTCTAGACTCGGGTTTATTTTCTCGGTATATCATCTTTCTTGTTTGCCTTTTCTTTCCCACTGCAACTGCTCTAGTTTACATCTGCTTCCCCTTTAATCTAAACTATCACGGCACGTGTTCTCTCTTCCTTCAACTCTAGTCTTCTCATTCCCATATAGTCCTCCTGTTAAACAGCTCGCACGTGCACGCGCGCGCACACACGTCGTATCTCTATCGTCATAACTTAGGACAACTTCTCAACCAAGCATCAAAAAGAAATAAAATTACTTCTAGCAAATGGAATCTAGTCTACATATTGCACATGTCCTCTATGTTGCTGTTGTTTGTTGCCATCAAGTTGAGCACGACTCCTAGTGACCCTACGAACAAAAGACCTGAAGCCTTTCTATAACTAGAGTTGTTTCTCAAAGTTCATAGAGTTTCCAGAGGCATGTGGTTTAGGAAGTGGATGCCACTCCTCCTTCCAATGTCTTTAAAGTAGCCATACAGTATCACAAGGGAAATTTGGAAACAGAGAATAGGCACAAAAGCATGTTTAGGAAGGACCCTGATTGGCACTGGGCAATAAACTGAAGCACAGCTTCCTGACTATGGGAGAAGCCAGGTGAGGAGTATCGAGGCCATAAATATTGTAGAGATAGGAGGAGAACTCAGAGAGACGGTACTCAAGAAGCAGTGCAGATGTAAAACTGATGCAACTTAATGACAAGTAAGCTGGGTGGAGAAGGAGTAAGGGGGAGACATGATTCAGAGATGCCCGAGGCTTTGAGTCCAGGTAAATTAGAGAGGACCGGTAAGACAAAGTGCAAGTAATGAAGAAGAAATTTGATCTAGAACAACAGGAATTCTGCTTTGAACGTCTCTCTCACAACCAGTTTGTCTTGAATTGTGAGTCGAGCTTCTTGCTCTTATGGGCATGACCTGGAACACCTACTAAGATGGGTTAAGTAAATACAGAATTTTATCTTAATCATGTACATATCCAAGAATTGCCTCATTTTTAAAATTTATATGTTTGTGCAGCTCCTTACCACCACTAGGCCGCTCTATATATGTATAAAATAAATCAGGAGGAGTGACCATATTTCACTAGCACAGCCTCTGGTGGATTTGAACTGTCCACCCTGGGGTTGAGAGCACAAATCCCTACCTGCTCGGCCACCAGAGCTTT
>NW_006400011.1:1946248-1950528 GCF_000299155.1 Elephantulus edwardii
TTTGTGTTTGTGTTTGTGTTTTTGTTGTTTGTTGGTTTTTTTTTTTTTCTTAATGTGTGTCCTGTCAAATCGGATCTGATTGGTACAGGAGATTGTTCCTCCTTTTTCAGCAGAGCATCTGGTGGATTCAAACCGTGCACCTCTGGGATTGCAATGCAGCTTCTTGCCACTAGGCCACCAGAGCTCGCCCAGGGCTCTCTTTAACATAATAAAGTAAGAGTAATGTTTCAATGTGCATTACAAAGTAATATCTATTTTTTAATATAACTGTATATTGCCACTTTGTAGGCGGGGAGAACTTTGCAACTCCTAGGCAGTTTATTACGGGCTCTTGCTTGGCCTCCTGCTTACCTATGGTGACAGAGGCCAAGATCTCATCCTTGTGAGCCCAGACTCTCATTCTCTGAACATCCTCGAGAGCCTGTAGCCCTGTTCATATTCCACATCTTAGAACTGTGGACACAACTAAGGTAAGGTTTGGTCAGGGAGGAAGACAGCTAAGGTCCAGGTCAGGGTTCAGGACTCCCAAGCCATGTCCAAGTGGCAATTCCAAAAATGTTGCTGAACTAGTTGGAGAAGAGTAAGTCAGGCTCACATTTGTAGCTTTTTGCTCATCCTAGGGTCTACAAAGCCCTAGAAGAGGTACTATATCTCTGCTAGAGGCACATGTGTCAGAATCTGAAGCCAGGTAAAAGTAGGCAAGCTTCTATGAAATGAATCATCTGTGAGACAGGGTTCCTTCCTGTACACAGTCTCTGGGATTTCACTCAAGTAAAAATATCAAGTCTTTCCTAGATTGACTCAAATCCCCAAAATAAACTCCTATCCTAAAGAAAAAGTCAGAGAGACTCCTTTTCCCTGTCTCTAGTTCTAAACAAGATACCAAACTTTCCATAAAAAATTATAGTCTCTGAAAGATGAAGAAGAAGCAACAAATTATCAAGAGAAAACCAACAAATCAGACCAGATTCAGACATGACAAAGATTACTAGCTATCAGAAAGAACATTTACAGTAACAAAAATTCATTATTCTCTTTTATAAGTATTAGAATGGAAAGCTCACATGAAAAGGTGGCCAGCATGCAAGATCAAATAGTCAAGTCTGCAGATATGTGGAAATTGCAAGACAGTAAAAGAAATATTAGTAATGAAAAGAGCGATGCCAGATAAAGAATAATGTTCAAAGACTCAACAGAAAATTCAACACAGCGAAAGAATTTACTCGTTGAAAGACAGATGAGGTATAAGGAATTACGTGATGGATTCCTCTATCCATAATAGTCTTTTTTGTTTTTTTTTCCTATATTTTATTAATTTTCATAAACATTTACAGAGATTTTGGGTTTCCATTCATTCATTGTTGCACTATTCTCTCTACCCTCCTCCCAGTTTGTTCTTGTCCAAATGCCACAGCGCTTGTCAAAGCCAGTTCTGATTAATCTTCTTTGTCAGTGTGTCCTTTGCCATTCCCTATCACTCCTCCCTGAGAGAGACTTCACCCTGAGTCATAAGGAAAAGGGGATGGTGTATTCTCTTAGCTACTTCCTGCTGAAATCAAGCAAAAATAATTGAGCCAGACTTAGAATTTCTTGTTATTGTGCGCATGCCCAATGTACTCCAGTCTTCAATTTTTTCTACAGATACCTTGTAGTTAGGATAGGGATCACTTCGTTAAAGGGTTTGTCTCAATATCTGCTCTCCCTTCACTTTGAAGTTTACCTTTGTGACTTGCTTCTCCAGGATCTTACAACTCTCCCAATGCTATTCAATGATTACTTGTAAAGAGTGTAGTTGGTGTTAGAATAATTGAATCTGAACTTTCTTAACTCCACATGGGGAAACTGTCTTTATCAACAACATCCAGCTCACCTCATCATGTGTCTTACCATAAGGTAAAACATGCCCCACAAGCTCCCAACACCTATAGGCACTGTTCCTCCCACTACTCTGCTACTGACCACACAGAACTCGTAAACCAAATTTACAGTTATGGTATTTATTAGGAAAATTAACAGATTATAATTCAGGTAAGAAACAAGCTATAATTCTTCAGTTAAGACAGCTTCTAGGTATGCTTTGCAGGACTTCAGCCTCTCAGCTTTAAATCGTTCTAGAACTTTCTTAGTCTTGCCAGTTATGGCATCTCTCTCTTTCCCCCAATTCAACAGTGAGCTTGAGCAGTGGCCACTGGCTCTGGCTCTTGATCCATGAGATGACAGTCCCAGTTCTGCTCTGTCTGCCATTGGTCTCTGGTTCTGTGCTGTGTGGTAGCTGCTGTCATTTATTCCTAATCAAACTTAAAAAGGGATCTCTGGTCCAGTGGTCACACACTGGACTCGCTGACTTTTTCTTTATTTTTCCCCTTTTTCTAATTAATTATATTGAAAGTATACAGAGACTTTTAATTTCTAATCATTCATTGTGTACTTTTCTCCCTCCCCAACCTAACCCCCACCCCCGTTTGCTCTTCTCCTTGAAAAGTAAAAGGAAAATTCTTTCATTGTTATACAATCCCTCCTCCCAAGCCCACTCCACTATGCAGCCTTCGTTCTGACTTTTTCTTACTGGCAATGAGAGTCTCGTTTTCTGTTGCCCACCCTGCTCCAGCCAAAGCTCACATTAGTAGTCTGCAGATCTTGTTTGCTTGTCTTTATGCAAAAAGTCGTATTCACCTCACCCACTTTAGCATTAGCATGTTCCGCTCAGCCATGTGGCAAAATTGAAGGCTATGACTAAGAAAACCGTCTTAAATAACCAATTTAAGAAATGCACCACATTTGTTCCTCAGTGTTTGCTGTCAGGTGGGAAAGTCAGGAGTGTGATTCTCATTCTCTAGTACACGATTTAAGCCAGTCTTATGCAGGAATTTTACCCCTGAGTTTTGCCTATGTGGCTTCTTATTGCTCCTGGACCCTTTATTAGTCATATCATTTCAGGCTCAATACACAGTTTTTTACTTTCCCTGAAAGCTAAAAAATATTTTCTTAATGCCTTATCCTCCATTCAGAACTTCAGTGGTTTTCCCCGGTGCCAGAATGCAGCCCTGAAGTTTAAGGTTTCTGTTTAATAAGATAGATAAGCATTAAGGATCTACACAGGTCTATTTGCCGAACGTGCAGGCATGGCAGCTCCTTCTCCCAGGTCTGCACCAGCAAGTGTGCTTTGTCTGAACTCTCATCAATCATTTTTTTGTGTGAGAGTTCAGTCAAGTTCCTGGAAAGAGTCTTTGGAAAGCAGTTTGGACATCTCACATTCTATTGTTCCTAGAAAGCCTATACTCTTTGAGTAGCTCGCATTTGGACTCTGCTAGTTCTTAAATCCTTTGTGCCAATGTCTGGTTCTGTATGCCTCGGGTAGACAAGTTTTCCCATCCTCTCTCGGGGCTGGTATGTTTCTCTTCTTTTACTGCAAGTTACCTGGTTGCCTTCTGGAGTCCCACAGTGGTGCGTGCAAATAGTTAATATGATCTGCTGCTAACTAATACTTTTTAAGTTCTAATACACCCAGAAGGGCTTTAAAAAAATCTGATAATATGCTGGGGGGGAGGGAATAATCCATTGAAATCTTGAGAGAACACAGTTCTATGTTGACTGATAGGAGCTCCATGACTTAGAATGTAATTGAATGACATCTAGCAGTTCAGTTGCCCTTCAACCTCAGCTCTGTTGTGCGTTCAATAAAAGTCAGGAATTTGTAGCCTACCCGTTTTTCCCCCTGTATAACAACTTACATCTTGCAACACTATGGAGGATTTTTGAAGTGATGGATTGATTCAGCAACTGGCATAATGGGAGTAGATGTGTCGGAGACAATAAAACTGGCCAGGATAGATCAGAGTTTAGAGCTGTTGTACATAGTGTGGCTATGAGTCACAGGCTACTCAACGGCACATGACAACAACAAACAAACAGCATCATGATAGAAACTGGAAATACGTCATTTTTTTTGAGCTGTTATGTTTGATTATTATAATGTTTGGGTTTTTCTTATTGACTTTTTAGCCTTATATAACACATTGGCCTTAACCATCTGCTTTATTAATGTGTAAACCAAAGGTTTTTTTATCTACCTAATGTTCTTCATTAGGCAGATAAAAAAAAAATCAAGGGTATCATCCAGGAACAGTGCAAACGGTTATTGCAAAGACAGAAGAGGAAGCGAAGACCAAAATGGACGTCAGAAGAGACTCTGAAAATTGCACTGGAGCACAGGGAAGCCAAAGCACAGAGAGGAATTCAAGATACTAAAGAGTTGAATAGAAGATTTCAAAAGGCAGCAC
>NW_006400011.1:1954678-1956717 GCF_000299155.1 Elephantulus edwardii
CCTCTGTATAACTTTGATTAGCTTTGTACATATTATGTTTTTCAGTTGAAACAGTCTTACACTGCATGAGTAGTAGGAGGATTGGTTTCATCTAATCTCTTACTAGTTGTATGACTTTCAATTTTATTTTAACGGCAGTTGATCTTGGTTACATCATTTTTAAAGTTTGACAGTTAAGATCAGTGGTCTTTATAATCCATTCCAGTATAAATAAATTTAAATACAGGTATGAATCACTTCGCTGCTTGTTGTTGTTGTTATTAGGTGCCATCAAGTCGAGTATGACTCATAGTGACACTATGAACAAAAGATCTGAACCAAGTCCTGTCCTGCGCCATCCTCACACTTCCTGACACACAAGAGCCCATTGCAACAGTCACCATGCCAGTCCACCTGGTCAAGGATCTTTCTCTCCTTCCCTGACGTTCCACCCATCCCAACATCATTTCCCTCTCCAAAGTAGCCCCTCCTAGCAACACGCCCAAAGTATGTGAGGCAAAGTCTCATCATTCTTGCCTCCAAGAGCACTAGGCTGCACCCTCTCCAAAGCATATCTGTTCATTCTCTTGGCCATCCAGGGGATGCTCTGTGCTCTTCTCTAATGCCACAGCTCAAAGGCTTCAAGTATTTTTTTCTGTCATCCTTATTCATTGTCCAGGTCTCAGAGGCATAGCTAGTAATCAGAAAGACTATGGCCTGAATCAGACAGTCTTAGTTTTCAAACTGACATCACTACTCCTCAATAATTTGGAAAAGTGCTTAACTACAGATTTCCCAGTTCAATTTGTCTCCTTATTTTCCTGACTGCTAGTACCAAGGGTGTTAATTGTGGATCCAAGCAAGATGAACCAATTGACAGTTTCAATCTCTCCATCTATCATGACACTGAATATTGGTCCAATGGTAAGAATCTTCATTTTCTGAAATGCAATCTATATTGAAGGTTGCATTCCTTGATCTTCTGCAATAAGTGCTTCAAGTCCTCCTCATTTTCAGCAAGTAAGATAGTGTCATCTGCTTAACACAGGTTGTTGATGAGTCTCCCTCCAATCCTGATGCCACATTCCTTTTCACAGAGTCCAGCTTCTCAGATAATTTGCTTAGTATATAGGTTGAACAGAAATAGAGAGAATACAACCCTGACACACTCCCTTCCCAATTCCCAGCCATGCAGCCTCCTGATCCAGGTATAGGTTTCGCATGAGCACAATCAACTGCTCTGAGATTCCCATTCGTCTAAATGTCAGCAACAACTTGTCATGATCCACACAGTCAAACACATGTTTGCACAGTCAATAAAGAACAAATGGACATTATTCTGGTATTCCTTATGTTCAGCTAGTATCCATCTGACATCAGCAATGATATCCCTGGTGCCACAGCCTCTTCTAAATTCCACTTGAACTTGTGGCAATTCCTATGTACTGTTCTAGCCGGTTTGAATGATTTTCAGCAGTGTTTTCCTTGCATGTGATATCAATGATATTGCTTGATAATTTCCACATTCAGTTGAATCACCCTTCTTGGGAAGGGGAACAAATATGGACCTCTTCCAGTCTGTTGGCCGGACAGCTATTCTCCAAATTTCCTGCCATAGACTGGTGAGTGCATCCAAGGCTGCATCTGTTAACTGAAACAAGTCAATTGGCATCCCATCAATTCCTTGGGCCTTTCCCCCCTCCCCAATACCTTCAATACAGCTTCCACTTCCTCTTTCATTACCATTGGCTCCTGTTAATATGGTACTTCCTGAAATTTTTCAGTGTCAATCAATTCTTTCTGGTACACTTTGTGTACTTCCTTCATCTTCTTTGATGCTTTCGAGGTCATTCAATATATTGCCCATAGTGTCTTTCAATATTGCAACATCAGGCTTAAATTTGAATTTCAGTTCTTTCAGCTTGAGAATTGCAGTGTGAGTTCTTTCCTTTTTAATCTCCAATTGCAGCTCTCTGCACATTCCATTATAATACTTTACTTTGTCTTTCCAAGCTGCCCTTGGAAATCGTCTGTTCAGCTTTTTCCTTTAGATTTGCCTT
>NW_006400011.1:1957327-1962119 GCF_000299155.1 Elephantulus edwardii
GAATTTGGTAAAAATTCTCAATTTCTTCCTCTCTGTCACTAGATGTGGGAGCATATACTTGAGTAATAGTTGTGTTAATGGATCTTCCTTGTATGTAAAAGGATATTATAGTTCACAACATTGTATTTTAGGATAGAACTTGAAACTGACTGTTTGACTATGAATGCAACACCATTCTTCTTCTGTTTTTCATTCCCTTCATAATATACCATATGATTATCTGTTTCAAAGTGGTCATAGCCGGTCCATTGCTTCTCACTAATACCTAGTATGTTGATTGAAAGTCAGTTGAAATGAGGAAAATCAGTAACAAACATTGTTTAACAATTAGTACATGGAATGTGCATAGCTTGAGTGTTGGAAAACTGAAAATTGTTAAAAATGAAATAGAATGCAAGAATCACTTGGCATTTGTGATAAATTCCACAAGATAGAATGTTATATAATTTGGATGTTGTACAAATACCATAGAAATATAGCTAGTCCATGTAAAATTCATAGTTAAATCCTCATGTTTTTATGTTATTGGGTTCTGTTGAATCAACTCCAGTACATAGAAACCTTATGTACAACAGAAGAAAATCATCCCCAGTCTTGTACTATCCTCACAGTCTCTATCTCGGTTAAGCCCATTGTTGTAGTCACTATGCTAATCAATCTCGTTGAGGTTCTTCCTCTCCTTCATTGACCATCCACTTGTCCAAGCATGAATGAACGAATGTCCTTTTCCAGGGACTGCACAATATGCCTCATGACAGCATGTCCAAAGTATGTGAAATAAAAACCTCACCATCCTTGTTTCTAAAGAGAACTCTGACTTCACCTCTCCAGAGCTGATTTGCTTGCCCTTTGGCAATCTGTGATTTAGCCCATGGATTGCCAACAACAACAACAAAACCCTTATGTGAGCTCCATGGACGAAGCCCAAGAACTGTATTCTCTGAATGATCAATATGACCCTTACTGAGCAGAGACTGTAATGACAATTGGATTGAGGCTCTGCAGGTCTGTGTGAAGGGTGCTGGTGGGGCATGCTGGGAGTATGTAGGGGTGGCTGCTGGGAGTGCGTGTGGATTGAGTAAAGTGTGCAGGAAGCAACTTTGGCTGCTGTCATCCTGTTGATACAGCTACTTCCTGACTATGCTGAGCCACCACTCACACCAGCACTTATACAGAACTCAAGAATGAACTCTAAACCCAAACCCAGTGGATGTTCCTATTGCCAAAAGGCAACATCTCTGAAACAGGCATCCAAATTGCCAGCATCTCCCCATATGATTACCTGCTTCTGGACAATGAATGAATCTGCTGGTGGGCATATTTAACCAGGCAAGAAATCCCGGTTCCCTTAAGGATGCCCTTTATGATGATAAAGTAATAATTTTATCCACCCATTTGTAATTCACAACTTCATAAGTTAGAAAGCACATTCTGAGCACTCCAGTCCAAAATATTGACTTAAGTCCCAGTGTCCTCATTTTAATTCCAGACAATTCATCTGATTGAACTCTGGTTCCTCATCTCTATAATGATAATGGCAAATCACAAGCAATAAATATTAAAATGTGATTACATATTAACTGCCAAGTGCTTTAAGTAGGTTCTCAACTACTATTCATTCCCTTCTCTTGAGACATTGTGTTTCCTTAGTTAAATGCCTCCCTCTATTTTCCTCTGACTCCATTCTCCGCTCCTAAAACTAATTAATGGTGCAACCACTATGGAAGGCAGCTTAGCATTTCCTCACAAAGCTGAACATAGAAATCCCATATGACTCAGTTATTCCACTGCTAGGAATAGAGATCAAGGAAGTCATAGCTGAGATACGAATGAAAATATGTAACACACCTATGTTCATAGTAGCAATATTCACAACAGCAAGAAAAAGGAAACAACCCAAATGCTCATTAGCAAATGAATGGTTAGAGAAACTGTGGTATATTCACACATTAAAATACCATCCAACACTAAAGAATGATACAGTTTTCAGAAAAAAGTACACAACAAGGGAGAGTCAAGAGAGTATTGTGTTGAGTGAAGTAACCCATTCACAAAAGGACAAATACTGCATGAGGCCACCACTGCAAAAAGAGGTTGATCATTAACAAGATGTGTCTAAATGTTCAAGAGGGGAGGTTGAAGAGCAGAAGTAGTGGTGAAAAGAAAGAAGGGAAGAAATTTACTAGGATAGTAGAAGTTAGTGGTTAGAGGGGAGATGAAGGAATAAGAAATATGCAATGGGGACTTGAAGAGATGGGATAATAAAAGGCATGTTATTGTTATTGTTGTTGTATGTACCATAGAGTCAGAACTGACCCATAGCTGACCCTCAAGCAGGTTTTCAGAGGCAGTTAATCGCATGGGAGGATATTGCCCATCCTTCTCCCTATAAAAGGCATAGATTAAAAATTATTAACTGTATGGAACATAATTATACAAATTATTGTATAAAATACAATGTACATAGGTGAAACATAATGTGTATGAATGATAGTATAAAACCCAATGTACGTTAATAAAAAGCAATATATGTGAATGAATGTGGTACAAACTGATTTTTAAAAGTTTAAAATATTAGCAAATTAGCATGAGTAAAATAATTGCCAATCTGTTTGGTCTTAATTAGGATTTTATTTCTATTTCAGAAATATATAAGATGATTTTTACATTTTTATGTCCTGATTATGTAAATGTGAAACTGAGAATGAACTATCATTTTATTTGGGCACCAAAACAAAGTTTTGAATTATAAAAAACCCAAATTAAATTATAGTATTATAATTTTTACTCTTAATAATTATGTTCTTCAATCTTCCTCTATAGACAGAAAAGAATCATGTGAGAAGAAAATCATGGAAGAGTAGATTAAATTATGGTAGAAGAGATACAGCCAGGCAAGAAGTCTGGTCATACTTGTGGTTGACCTGGAGGCCTTTTCTGATAAAGTGGTCATATCATCAGCCCATCTGTAAATTATCACATATACAAACCTTCAAATTTCATTGAAGTTTTTAGCCAATCACAACTTGATAGCATATTAGTTTATTTCCAGTTTTTTGCTAATATAAATATACTGTACTAATATGTGTGTATTTTTCAATGCTACAAGTTACCATTTGGGTCTTTTTAACAGCTTCTTTTTCTCCGTTGAACTGATTTCTTTTTAAGTCATTGTCACCGTACTTTTATTTATTTCTTTAAACTTGATTTCCCTTAATTCTTCAAACAATGAGTACAATATTTTATGCTTGTCTATAAAATACAATATATGGGTTATATAACAGTTAATTTGCACTGACTCCTTTAAATCTTAGTCATGGTATAAAATGACATTTTAGGTGTTTGTTTCTTTCATTTGAGTTCCAAAATACCTACTTTTTTAAAGTTGTTGTTGTTGTTATGTGTCACCGAGTCACTTGTTACTCATAGGGACCCTGTGTGCAAACTTGTTCTATCTTGTCCCAATCTCACTGTCTCTGACACACCTACTCCTATTACCCTAATCACTGAACAGATCCATCTCATTGAGGGTCTTCCCCTCTTGCACTGTCTCTCCACTCTCCCAAACATGGTGTCCCTCTCCAAGGACTGGTCCCTCCGTGCAACTTGTCCAAAGTATGTCAGACAAACCTTCAGAATCCTTGCCTTTAAGGAGCAGCCTGGTTTCACCCTCTCCAGGACAAACCTGTTCATTCTCCTAGCAGTCCATGGTATATTCAACACTCTTCTCTAACATATTTTAAGTAGCATATTGTAATAATGCTCTACTATGACTTATTTTCCCTGCGAGTTTTTGTTTGTTGTTTGGTTTTACTATTTTTCATTTCTTTGGGTGGTTTTTTTTTCTGTTTTGTTTTGTGTTTGTTTTTTTTTTAAATAATGTATTTGGATTTACTGTAAAGAATCCCTAGTAGTTTCAGGACTAATATTCCTGTTCCGGCTTTTGTAAAATTCTTTTGTTTAGTTTTTAATCTGGAATCAGTTTTCATAGGGTAGTGTTTAGTTAATGACTGAACAGAAGCTGTGACACCACATTGAACCCATACAGGATGTTTTCACTCACTAATGAGATTTATATTCAATTTGCAAAGTTTCAAGTTTCACATTGAAAGTTTGTGCAGTTTTCAAATAATCTTGATTTTTACTTATGACTGGCTAATCTCAGGTCTCCACAATGCATGCATACACACTCGCAGATAGCCTGTGATATGTCAGGTTCCTCCGTGGAATACCTCTCCAGTCTTCTGATTTGCTGCTCATCACACCCGTAGGCTGGGAGAACCATCGAATCATTTCATTTGCTGCTGAGTGAACCTCTCTACTCTCAAATCATTCCAACCCCTCAGTAGTGAAGGTTGCAAAGAGCTTGTCCATCCTGAAAGAACCAGAAGGTGGTAAACTCTAGGCAAGAATTCCATAAACTCTCACTCTTAGTGCCCAGAGATCAGTAAGTTTTATGACTGTATGTTTCTCAATTTGTGAGTCACCTGTGGTCCATTTCCAGAGCCCCGACAGTCAATTTAGGCAACTGTAATAGATTACAGATAACATTGAGAAAAATGGACATTCCAGAACATTTAATTGTGTTCAAGTGAAAACTTGTCAACTGTACCAAGAAGTAGTCCTTTGAGCAAAATGAGGAAGTAGTACAAAATGAGGAAGTGTATGAGAAGGACGGTGCTGGATAGGACAAGGTTCAAATCTGTTGTTCATAGGGTCGCTGTAAGTCATAAATCATATTACTTGATTTGATGGCACCTAAGAGCAACAACTTCTCTCTCTCTCTCTCTCT
>NW_006400011.1:1963857-1965709 GCF_000299155.1 Elephantulus edwardii
ACTGGGAGGAGGGTAGAGAGAATAGTGCAACAATGAATGAGTGGAAGCCCAAAATCTCTGTAAATGTTTATGAAAATTAATAAAATATAATTATGGGGGAAAAAAAGATGTTTCTAAATGTAGTGACATATCTGTGACAAAAGTCTAACCCCCAAACTTAATACGGTGTATTTAATGGTGCTGTTAGGTGCCGTTTGGCTCATTGCTATTCTTAATGATACTATGAACAACGGAGCAGAAACCTACCTTATCCTGGTGCCATCATCACACTCTGCACCATGTGGCAAGCCCATTGTTGCAGTCACCCTGTCATTTCACCTTATTGAGGATTTTCCTCTTTTACGGACTTTTTCCAGCAAGGTGTGTTTTTCTAAGGACTGTGGCCTCCTGACAACAAGCCCAAAACATGTGCCATGAAAATTCACCATCTTTGCCTCTAAGGAACAGCCTGGTTGCATGTCCTTTAGGATAGATTTGTTTCTTCTTTTGGTAGCCCATAGTATACTATTCAATATTCCTTACCAATGTCACAGCTTAAAAGTGCCAATTCTTTTTCAGTCTTCTTTATTTATTGTCCAATTTTTACATGTACAAGAAACAAATAAAACCCCTTAAACTTGATCTTCTCATCTCTTTTTCACATGTGTGTGGCTATGTGGCCTGCTTTGGCCAATGAATTGTGACCATAGTTGCAAGCATCACTTCTGAAAAATGTTTTAAGAGCCACTGCAGGACTTGTGTCTCATTTCCCCTCCTAGCTGTCGAAATGGATCGCTCTCAATGTAGTTTCTTAAATGAACGATCTCTTTAACCAGCTTTTCTTGTTGAATACCATCAATTCGGAGCTGACTCACAGCTGACCCTTCAGAGACAATAGAGAGGCTGTGGCATATTTACACGATGGAATACTACGCTGCAATGAAAAACAAGGAGCTCATGAAATACTATACAAAATGGATAACCCTGGAGGACATTATGCTGAATGAAATATCTCAGTCACTAAAAGACAAATATTGCAGAATGCCACTGTTGTAAAGCAGGACTGATATCAGGATTCGGGGGGATCTAAGAAAAAAGGGGATATATAGTGTACACCGCATTGAAACAGATGAAGGAGAGAACTGTTAGAAAGAAATATATGATTAGATATTATTTTCATGACAAGAGTCCAGAATGAGAGCTGCATGGGTGTGTGGACTGGGGAGGGTGATTGCATAATAATGAAAATGGTTTTTGTTTTGTTGGAAGTTGGGGGGGTTTGGTGGGTTTTTGTTCTTTTTATGTTTCAAAGAGAAAAACCAACTGTGGGGAGAAGTGGGCAGGGAAGAAAGTGTGCAACAATGAATTCAAAGTCTCTGTAAACTTTAATTAAAATTTCAACTAAAAAGAAAAGAAAAAAATCACACCGGAGGAGATTCACTAGAAGAGATTTGTCCATTGGTGGATTTTAGATATTTTTCTTTGGGTTTGCAGTTCAACTTCTTACCACTAGGCTACCAGATCTCAACTAGTACTGGATATTCAAGAAAAATAATTAGCTATTGCTTTAAACTTCTGAGAATCCAGGTATGTTAATATATATAACACAATATCTCCTAGCAGATAAACTTTCAAAGTTGTGATTGCTGTGTCAAATGAGGGAGTATTTAAAACAAACAAAGAAAAACTTTGATAGGTGTTGCCAAAGTATTTTTACAAACAGAAGGTGGCCACCACAACAAGATAAAGGTAAATAACCCAAATGAAAAATGGGCACAGGATAGGAATAGACACTTCACCAAAGAAGACATTCAGATGGCTAAAAAGCACATGAAGAAATGTTCAAAATCCCTAGCTCTAAGAGAGATGCAAA
>NW_006400011.1:1966359-1974000 GCF_000299155.1 Elephantulus edwardii
CGGCGGTGGGGGTGGGTGTGCGGAGGGATTGTATACCAATGAAAGAATTTTTCTTTTACTTTTCAAAGAGAGGAGTGAACTGGAGGGGGAGGGCTGGGCAGGGAGAAAAGTGCAACAATGAATGAATGGAAATCCAAAATCTCTGTACATGTTCATAAAAATTAATAAAATAATTTAAAACACACACACACAGAGAGAGAGAGAGAGAGAGAGAGAGAGAGAGAGAGAGAGAAGGTGGCATTGTACAAAACCTGTCATTTTCCTAAGTTCCTGCCATACAGAAAATTCTGTGTTGGAGAAGTTGAGTAGTGTCCTGTGAAAGTGCATCAAAAGCTTCAGAATATGACCTTATTTGGAGATAAGCTCTTTGCAGATGTAACCAAGGTAAAGTTCAAGATGAGCTCATACTGGGTAAGAATGGGCACTCAATCCAATGTCTGGTGTTCTAGCAAGAAAAGAAACAGACTCAGAAACTCACAAAGGTCATGTGTAACCTGAGATAAAATTTAGAGAATTTGCCACAAGCTAAAAACGCCTGTGGCCCACAGAAGTGGAAAAAGGCCAGGAAATATTCTTCTAGATCCTTCAGGGGTGTGTATGACCCTGCTGATACCTTTACTGTGGATGTCTACTTGGTGGTACTGGGAAGGATATATTCCTGTTGTTCTAAACCATCTATTTATTTTTCCCCCTCCACCAAAAAACCCACAAGAGCAAAAAGTATGATTGTTTAGAAATCTGACTCATCTGATAGTTGAAAAAGAAAGGAATTTCACCTGCTTAACTATTACCAAAGGTGAAGCATTTCCTATATACTTATTTTCATCTTTGGTAAACTACAGTTTCTTTCTGGGGAATTGTCTAGCTCCGTCTGACATACTCTGGACATATTAAAAGGAGGGCTCAGTCCTTGGAAAGGGACATCATGCTTGGAAGGGTGGAGGGACAGCATGAGAGAAAAACCCTGGATGAGATGGATTGACTCAGTGACTGGAGTAATGTGGGTAGGTATGTCAGAAACTAAGGGTGGCTCAAAATAGAGTAGGGTTCAGGGCTGTTTATACATAGGGTCACTGTGAGTCACAAGTGACTTGATGGACCTAACAACAACATTATGTATTCATTATATTGGATTATGTCTTCTCCTTTTACTATAGTTTTTAAGTAAGTTCCTTTTTTATGATTCCGTTATTACACATAAATCTGCTTACATGTCATATAAATTAGAACTTTAATCTTATAAATTTTTAAAAAATCTATAATTTGCCCTTTGGTTTTGATTTGTGGTGCCTTTTGTCATAATTTAGAAATTTTTAATTTTACTTTTTAAACCAAGGTTAATTTTAAGATAAAATATTTCTTAATAATGCAAATCATTTTCTTACTTTTTTTAAAAAAAGGAGATTTTCTTTTTAATTATTACATTGTTGTGACATATTGGATATGTCTCCCTAAAATATGTGTTGTATATCCTACCCCTGTAGTGGTTTTAATTTCATATAAGGACACATTTTCTTTATTGAGATAATGAGATACTGTGAGAGGTATTCTTCAATCAATTTCTCTTGGGATACGAAAGAGATTAAACAAATAAGCAAGAAGGACAGTTGAGGGAAGACAGATGTCACATCAAATTAAGATCCCCCAGGAGCTGAGGTATTGTGGCCAACAGATGCTGACTAGGAACAAGGGCTTACCCACAAAACTGAGTCTGGGAATAGGCTTGTTGACCAGTTGACCCCACAGAAATAATTGCTATTATCACATTTGCAAATTAATGTTACTCGTTCTACTCTACATGAACTATACAACTGTACTATACTTTCTGCTGTATGATCTGCTCGATGTTCATTAACTCTTCTTTCCCTCCAGTTTTCCCCCTCTTTGTCACAGAAAGGTCTATTTTGTACTTGTTCCACTATTGCTCTTTGTAAACTCACAACTTGTACTCTAGATTTCATAAGTTAACAAATGAAAGGAAATTTGCTCCAGAATGGAATATACCTAAAATCTCACTGATATTTGATTTACATGATCCGATCCAGAAATTAAGAAATGAACTTAGAGCTAATCTAAGACATTTAGGATGACAGGGTAGGTTGAATGTGTTTAGTGCATGGAAAGAAACATAAACTTGGGGAAAGTCAAAGGGTAGAATGTTAGGAATTGACCTGTGCCTCCTCCAAACGCTCTGGTGGCCTTGTAAGAAGCTGAGCTGCAGTCTCCGAAGCACATGATTCGAATCTGCCAGCTGTTGAGAGGAAGAAGGATGAGCAATCTCCTCCTTGTAAACTACCTCTGAAAACCCACTAACGGGTCAGCTACGGGTTGGTTCTGACTTGATGGCACACACAACAACTTCTCCTTCAAACACGTGTTGAATTCTACTTTTCAGTATGAAGAGATTAAACAAGCACCTTTCACAGCATGTGGAAGCAGCATTTTCCAAGAACTTGCCTGTCCAAGGACAAGCTCAAAGTATATGGGATGAAGTTTCACTGTTCTTGCCTCGAAAGACTCAACAGCACTTAATAACAATATTTCTTAAATTGCGTTGCCTTGGTTTATTTTTGTTATCCCTTATCACCCTGCCGTTTCTTGTCAACATTTTAAAGTGAGATTCTTCTACATAGAAAACACATGTCTTGTTTAATTAATATCATATGTTTTGTTGTGAAAACTGACAGGTTGGCAGTTCAAATCCACCGGATGAAGTTATGAAGATATACAACCTCAGAAACACACTGGGGTATTACCATGATTGGGAATACACTCGGTGGTAATGACTATGTTTGTTTTGCATCTTATGCCTTCAGGAGCTGAATCAAATATTTTCACATTAATTATAATAACCAATATACAAGTTTTGCTTATTTTATTTTATATTGTTGTTGTTACATGTTGTTTAGTCACGATTGATAATGACCCTGTGTACAACAGCCCTAAAGCCTGTGTCAATCTTATTGTCTCTGACACACCTACCCGCAACCCCAGTCACTGAATCAAGCCATCTCATTGAAGGTCTTCCTCTCTTACGTTTTCCCTCCACCCTCCCAAGCATGATGTCCCTCACCAAGGATTGGTCTTTCCTTGAAACATGTCCAGAGTATGTCAGATGAAGCTTGCCTCCAAGGAGCAGCCTGGTTTCACCTTCTCTAGAACGAAACTATTTGTTCTTCTAGAAGTTCATAGTATATCCAATACTCTTCTCCAACATCACAGCTCAAAGGCATCAGTTCTCCTGTCATCCCTAGTCATTGGCCAGCTTTCTGATGGATAGCAAGTAATTGCAAAGACCATGGCTTGTATCAGGCGCAACTTAGATTCCAGGCTGAAATCATTATTCTGCAGTACTTTCAAAAGGTCTCTGACAGCAGGCTTTCCCAATGCAATTTGTCTTTTTCATTTCCTGCCTGCTGATACCAGGAGTGTCAATTGTGGAGTCAAGCAAACTGAAGCTGTTACATCTTTCTAAACAATAGATGGACAACAGAGTGAGAAACCAGTAGCAGTGTGTAGTGCAAGGCATCACGGAAGTGACCGGTAATCATATTGAGAGGTGGCAGGGGAAAGGAGTGTTTGACCAGGTAGCCGATTGTGCAAGGAGTTGGGAGGTAGTAGGAAAGTGTAGAGATAAGTCACACGTGCTTGGGGTGAGTGGGCAGTGAATGTATTGGTTATTTCTGTATGGGAAGTGTCTTTCACCTGCTAGGTAAAAATACTTGTCTGTCAGATATTCTTCTAACAGTGAACATCTAAACAGAGACAGACTAGGAAGAAGGATTTGCCATCCACTTCTGAAATATAACTGGCTTTCGAAAACCCTATGTACAGCAGAGCACACTTAGAATAGACTAACAGATATGGTAACTGAAGTTGAGCCCTCAAATTTGGAAACAAAAAAAAGGGGAAATAGTTGTAAGAAGACATTAACAATTGGTACATGTAATGTGAGAAGCATGAGTGTAGGAAAACTGGACATTGTAAAGAAAGACATGGAATGCACAAATATTGACATATTGGGTATTAATGAATGTACATAGGGTCACTATACAAAGTGGGTAACTCAACGAACATACTATGACAGGTTTAGAAGCAGGAGTGGCATCCACTTCCTAAACAACTTGCCTCCAGTAACTCTATGTACTTTGATAAATGTCAATAATTGTAAAGGGGCTCCAGCTTTTTGCTCATAGGGTTGCTATGAGTCATGCTCAACTGGAAGGCAATCAACAACAACAATCATGATGTTGTCAATCAGCCCAGTGGTGAGAATCTTTGTTTTCTTGATGTTGAGCGTCAATCCATATACTTTTATTGTTTACTATACTTCCACTGCTTTTCTTTCAGTATCGACATATTTTTTCACTCATTGCTTTTGAGTCAGAACCAACTCACAGCTAACTTTCTAGTAGGTTTCATAGTCTGTGTGTTGCAGAGAAAGAAATTGTCCATTTTTCTCCCATGGAGTGTCTGGTGTACTGGAACCACAGGAGAGGCATCATGACTTTTGGATTAGGAATGCAACTTGCTATGGTATTTTCATGAGAACTCCCTTATACTGGGTCTAGTCGTCAAATTATTTAGTTGTCAGCCTCTTTCTATTATAGAATATGCTTATCGTTTTCCTAATGAGATCATCCAAAGTCTAACTCATTTATTTCAACTAGCTCCAACTTGGACCAAGAGGCAGTCTTCAGAACAGAGCAAGGAAACACTTCATGGTTCAAAACTGGGAAGGGCATACACCAAGGATGTGTCCTGTCTCCATACCTTTTCTACCTGTATGCTGAACAGATTATCCGAGAGGTTGGGCTCTATGAGGAGAAATGTGGGGTCGGGATTGGTGGAAGATCTATCAACAATCTGCATTATGCAGATAACACAACCCTGCTTGCTGAAACTGAGGAGGACCTGAAGCCCTTGCTGCAGAGGGTCAAGGACTGCAGCCTCCAATATGGATTGAGACTCAATGTCAAGAAGACAAAGATTCTCACCACCGAACCAATTGGCAGCATCAGGATGGATAGTGAAGAGACTGAGATTGTTCATAGCTTTAATTTGCTCGGCTCCACAGTCAACACTCTTGACACCAGTAGCCAGGAAATTAAAAGACATTATGATGGGAAAGTCTGCTGTTAGGGACCTTTCCAAAGTACTGAAGAGCAATGGTGTCTCTCTGGAGGCTAAGGTGCATCTGATACAGGCTATGGTCTTCACAATCATTTGTTATGCATCAGAGAGTTGGACAATGACCAAGGAGAATAGAAGGAGAATTGATGCCTTTAACTGTGGTGCTGGAGAAGAGTATTGAGGGTACCACAGACTGCTAGGAAAACAAACAGATTCATCCTGGGAAGGGTTAAACAGGGTGGTTCCTGGGAGGCAAGGATTCTGAAGCTCCATCTAACATACTTTGGATATGTTGTAAGGAGAGACCGGTTCTTGGAGAGGGACATCATACTTGGTAGGGTGGAGGGACAGTGCAGGAGGGGAAGGCCCTCTCTGAGGTGGATTGATTCGGTGACTGGGGTGGGTGTGTCGGATACAGCACAATTGGCACAGGACAGAGCAGAGTTTAGGGCTATTGTACATAGGGTCGTTATGAGTCAGAAGTGACTGGATGGCACATAACAACAACAACAAGCTCCAAGTTCAAGATTTCAGGTTGATGGACTGTCTTCTTCATTGAGTCAATATGCTATTTCCTTCCCACATCTCTGTCCTTCTCTCTGCATTAACCATTATGAAACAGAAATGGGATTATTGCAACACAAACTCTGATTTGGGAGTAGAAAGTATGAGCAACACGCTGCAGAGCACAGTCTGGAGAAATGATGACTTTTTCAGATAGCAGTTGACCGTCTGTCTGCTCTGGCAATGGATGAAGATCCTTGATAGGCTTGCCTATCATCTACACTCCTAGTTCCTGGTTCTGCTATCTGAGAAGGACCATCTTTATTCATTGCTTCTCCGGCCTTTGATTAAAGATAAAAATAAATATTGGTGGTTAGAAGTCACCCAGTGGCACAGCAGAAATACAACCAAAACAAACAAAACAGCGGGGCAGTCCTACTTGGTTATACGTAGTGTTCCATAAGTTGGAATCAATGTCATGGTACAGGTTTGGTTTTTTGTTTGTTTTGAGGGGTGTGTGTGTGTGTGTACATTTGTTTTTTTTAAAGATTTTATTTCTTGTCAGCCATAATTGTTGTTGTTGTTGTGCGTCATCGAGTTGCTTGCATCTCATAGTGAATCTATAGACAATAGTTCTGAATTCTGCTCTATCTTGAGCCAGAATCATAGTCTCTCACATATCTACCCTCATTTCTAAGTGGATATTGGAGAAAGCACATTCATTGAAACTTCTGCAGATTCCACAACTTTAGTATGTTGCTGTGGGTTGTAGTTGATTTGAAAGAAAATAACAACATGTAATATTGTTATTGTAATGTGTTGTAGCTGTGACACTGTTGTGTCAAATGAGTTAATGATTGGCTACCCAATGCGAACTGAGAGTGGGGTGGAGCTCCCCAATTAAAACAAGCTTGGAAGGAGGAGTGGCATCCACTTCCATAATAGCTTGCCTCCGGAAATCCTATGAACCTGGAGAGAGGATGAAAGGCACCCAAGAGTCGAGGACTCTCCTTCATAGGGTCACTATGAGTCACCTGCGATTCGACAGCACTTAACAACAACAACAACAACAATGTGTTGTAGAATCAGAACTAACCCTCCATATCTCACCCTCCAGCAGGTATTCAGAGGCTGTAAATCATTCAGCATATTGTTCATTTTTCTCCCACAGAGTAGTTAGTAGATTTGAACCACCTGCCTTTGGATTGGCAGTATACCTCTTTACTACAATGCCAGCACCGCTTGTATGCTATGTTAATGGTTAATTTGTTAACACAATAGAGGTCTACAGTTTTATTTGATCACAATACATTATATGTTACAATAACACAGTAAATTATTTTCCAAATAAAAATTTATTTTTAATTCAACTTTTTAGCATATGTGTTTTCTCTAACTCTTGTACCGCAACTCTTTCAACCTTCTGGAAACATCCAACCACTCATTGAGAGGTATGTGCTCAATGGACAGTTTATTGTTCTGTAAAGTTTCACACCTAATATTTTTACCAAAAGTTTTCCGAAAAAGAATAAAGATGGCCATCTTTACAGGCTGCTTTAGGAGTATCCTTTCTGTTGAATAGCCTTCAGGGCAACGTAATGTCTTTTCTGTTTTTATTATGATTGTATTCAGTTCTCTATAATTAATGGTAAAATTTCTCAAGCCCTCATTGCTATCGAGTGGGAAACAACTTATAAATGACCCTCCAGTAAGTTTACGGAGGCAATAAAACGCATGGGGAAAATTATTCATCTTCCTCTCATGGAGCCGTTAGTGAACACGAATCACCTGCTTTGGGGTTGAGGGGTATGCAACCCCTTGTCAACTGGGTCACCAGAATTCCCTACTGAAAAGATTAAGCTGGAGTGAAAAAAAAAACTCTAAAATGAGTAGTGGAGTTCCTAGTTGTTCAGCCACCCAGAATCCTTCCATTTGGTTGTTTTATTACTTCTCATACAATTTTCTAATCTTTATGGCCTAAGCTTTATGTAATATATATATATA
>NW_006400011.1:1974881-1977073 GCF_000299155.1 Elephantulus edwardii
AGACAGAGACAGAGAGAAAAAGGCTTCACCTTAGTTTTTCCTAGTAAAATGTTTTTTCGGGTTTTTTTCCCCTCATTCAAGAAACAATGGGGTAAAGCACATGAGCAATTGTGAGGATACTACAGGATCAGGTAGCATCTAATTCCATCATGTATGAGGTTGTCATAGGTCAGAGCCAAGCAGATGGCATTTATAGCATAATAAATAATTTCATAATACTTATTTAATTCTAATGCTGTATATTATGGGGAATGAGACATTGCATATCAACTATATACAGCGTTTTCCTGACAGTTAGTAAACACTTTTAAATGTATGTAGTATTAGTGAACTCTGGTGGCATATTCTATGGAGAGTTGTGTTGCTAATCTACTTAATGGTGCTGACTTTGGGTAAGTAATCATGCATTTTTAAATCTTAGTGGCTTTTTTAAAAAAAAGTGATCAAATCACCATCTTCCACATTTGTCTTTATTTTTTAAAAAAATGTGATCAAATCACCATCTTCCACATTTGTCTTTCTAAATACTAATGGCTAACGTGCTGCTTCAGAGATGTGGTTGTCCTTTACTCTGTCTCTTTACTTAATACGTACATTTCCACAAGTTATAGAACTCTAGTAAATAGTAATTTTATCAATAGTAAAGACATGTTTCTGTATATGGTTTCTAGTGTATTAAATGACTATAATACTAATTTTACTTATAATGAGTGATTAAGTATACAACGATGTTGCATATAAGGAATATAAATAAAGATAATTTATATGTCAGCCATCTACTACAGGCCCACAAAGAGTGAACGGCTTCCCTTTAAACAGCTGTATCTTATCAGATTACTTACAATAAGGCTTCCCTCTTTGTTTACTCGGTTACCTCATGTGGGAATTTATGATAGTTTTATACAAATGATTGTAAATTATTCTCTTTCTAAGAATTTCTGGAATAAAGCATACAAATATGGTGTCTACATATAACCAAAGGGAAAAAAGTGGAACGTGGACATGTATAAAATAAGAACATAAGAAAAGATACCCTACTCAAATCTCTAAATAGATATCCTGCAGTTTGACTATTAGGCAAAACTGCCTACATGATATATTCACTTGGGTAACATTGGAAATCACTCTGTTGTTTATAATCTTATGCATGCCATTGTGAATAATGATAGGTTTCTTTTAAAACGACTATTTTTTCTATCATTGTGAACCAACCTTATGTTATTTATAGGGTTTTGTGGTTTTTTTTTTTTTGTTTTTGTGTGTGTTTTTTTTTTTATTTTTGATTGTATAAAGACAGCAAATATGAATTGTACGCTTGAGTACAGGTGAAAAAAAGAAAAATAATACAGATAATCTCTTGTTCCAATTAAACAAAATTAAAATACTCTGTAAATAGTCCACTCTTCAATAATGTAAAATGGTCCTTTATGTTCAGTGGCTCATACTTCACCAATGACATGCCAGGATGAGGAAAACAAATATGTGGGAAGAATACAACATCAAGGGAGGTTTGGTGAAAGAGAGCTTAAGGAGTTGTGCTGCCCATTTGAAGTTAGGTGGTTCAAATTCACCAACTGCTCTGAGGGAGAAATATGGACAATCTGCACACACACACAATCAATTAATAGTCTCTGAAAATCTGCTGGAGGGTCAGAAGTTGACTCTAGAGCAATGAGTTTTGAGTTTATATTATTAAACAGGCAATTAGGTGTCATTCAAAGTGCCCTAAAAATGTGGTTTGGTAATCTGCTTCTAAAGTATCATAAAGTGTTGGAAATCCCAATGAAAACCTTACTCAGTACATGTAGAGTTGCAAAGGGTCAGAATCAATTTTGCAGCAACAAAAAGTATCCATATTATTGCTTCAGCACAGTCTACCTCACATGATAGATGTACGGAGGAGCAAGGGTCATAAAGATCCATGGCTTGTTGACTTGCCACATGTGGGGTTAAGGCTGAGTGAAAGCATCAGCTGGTCTGAAATGATGGAAGAAATGTGGACTTCTGAGTTTGCAGCTGATGCCCATTTGGACTTAGCCATGGAGGACAGAGCATGAGATGACCTGAATTCACCAGATAAAGAGAAGATGATCTTTGCTTGTGGATGCAGAAGCTCAACGTTTCCAAACTGAACGGAAGATTTGTCAGCAAAAGGAATGTGCTTGTTTTCTCAATGTGCTGGTTCTCAGGAA
>NW_006400011.1:1977968-1978743 GCF_000299155.1 Elephantulus edwardii
GAAACGGGATTTCTAAGACTGACATTTTTACTGAAGGAAATTGTCTTTTTATCAAGACCTTATCCACTGGACCTCCTGGGCTTCCTGGAACTATTAAACCAACATCATGCAATCAATGGACTAACAATTAATATGCTTTATGTTAAAGAGTCCTTTCACTCATCCACTACAAATGATTGTTTCTGATCATTAGTGGATTGAATATGAGTTTATAAACTTACTTGTAAAGCATGCAAAGTAAAAATAAATAGTTTGTAGAGGAGAAAAGTTGTAAAGTACACCACATATAAATAGAACAAGAATTTTATAATGCTGACCCTGAATTATTAATAAGTAAAAGGTAAGTAATAATAAGTAAAAAGAGAGCATAATATGTTTTTAAAGATGTACATATAATATTTTTGTCTCAATGCCTCATTTCCATTTGAAAATTAAACTTTACTAAAACCCACTTCTTTCATTATATCACTTGTTAACAATTCTCTTCCAAATAATCAGATTCTGAAAATGTAAACACAATAACAAAATTATTTTCTAAATTGGCCATAAAATAAATGACAAAAACAAAAACCTAGCACATTAGATCATAGATCTGGGAAATTAAAATTAAACTACAGCTACATGTGTGTTGTGTACAACACAACACACGTAGATGAACAGAAAGGGCAACCTAGGCAGAACTGTCAAGCATGGAAATACAAAGGAAGAGGAACAGTTGTAAGCAGACACTAGTAATTGGAACATGGAATGTGAGAACCATGAATGTAGGAAAATT
>NW_006400011.1:1981502-2026341 GCF_000299155.1 Elephantulus edwardii
AACAACAACAACAACAACACAGCTACATAAGCAAGATCCTCCTAAAAATTATCCCAAAATGACTGGAATAGTACATCATCAAAGAACTACCAAAAACAGAACCTGGGTTTAGAAGAAGCTTTGGCACGATGGACATAATGATGACGTTGTTGTTGTTCTGTGCCATCAAATTGCCTGTGACTCATAGTAACCCTATGTACAACAGCCCTAAACCAAAAGTTTTGTGTATCATCTCTTATTCATGAATAAAAGAACAGAATGGGTAGTTAAACAAGAAGGGAGTGGAGGAATGAAAGTAAATATGTTGTGTTGGTTAAGTCAGAATTTCTGAAACTATACATTGTAATCATGGGGAAGAGGTGTTATAAAATGGCCCCACATCTAGTATTTTTTCTTTTTCTTGCTTGAGTCTAATTCAGGCTTTCATCAGTTTTATTTAATTATTTTTCTGATTATCCCTTTCAAAGTTTAACAGTGAAATTTGCCTTTAATTTTGCTAATTCTGTCTTCCACTAAATAAATTCTATACCTTTACATTTCTAATGCATTATCCATCTTTAAAATTTTATATTTCAAAGTTTTGCTGGTTTCATATGGTTTATAATTACCTATTTAATTTGGCAATTTGTTCTTGTATTGTTTTTATGAATTCGTTTAGTCTGTGGTTTGATTTTGTTAGTGTTTTTCCTTAATCTTTTTATTAATCTGTTAAAGTTCCCTAAATATATGTTTATTAAATTCCTTATTAGGTAGTTCCAATATAATTTCTTCTTCAATAAGTTTTCCTAGCTTGGTGTTTTGATCACTTGTTTGAGCCACATGACTTGAGGTCGTTTGTCATCTCTGAGATATTTTATTGTATTGTATTTGCATGATGATTGTATGTTTATGTGCTTCACAATGGTTTTTGTTGTTTTAGTTTTTTCGTGATTTGTTTTTGTGGGGTTTTTTTATTTAATTTGTTTTAATATATACTTAAGGTTGGAGCAGGCTTGTTCCTTTATTTGGGAGGGGTCTTAAGTTTGAGCATTTTCACCAAAGTTTGCTATGGGTATGAAAAGGGTTATTTATTGATAACCTGTAATAAAGGAGAGAAGGTAGCCCTGGGTAACACTAGTAACCAACCTAAAGACTTAATCCACTCAGCTGTGTTGTAGAACAAAGTTCTGTTGATCTCCCTCTGTAAACATTACAGTCAAGAACACCCTACAGAGTAGTTCTATTCTCTGCTATGCGAAATTTCAAAGACTCAGACCCAATGAGTTTATTTATTTGTCTATTTTTAAAATATAGCATCAAAGTCTTAATGAAACTGATATGTGAGTTTTGGGAATAAAGAAGAAGACTTGACATAAGAACAATAAAGAAGGTAAGGAAGGCAAAAGAAAGAAGACAGAGAGATCAAAGTGACTTTAGTTTTATATATGCATAACTAGAAAGATTTCAAGTCACTGAGTGTTTAACAGACACTGAGATGTTTCTCTGTGAAAATGTCGCCTGAAGTGCAGATGTTGGTGTCTTATGGCTAAAGGAATTGTGAGGTATGATTGTAGTTTGTTTTACTTTGAGTGTAGCTGACCTTGGATTAGGACAGAGTGAATTAGAGTGACAGTGCCGCATTCAATAGAATGTTGAAAACATAATAGCTACAAGATGAGAGTAGATGAACAGGGATATCTTTTGAATCTTTGGCAGAGGAGTAAGAGTTGACACTACAAACTTGAATGATAATTCCAGGAGAAGGGAAGGGAGAGGTAAATAAGAAGACAGGCTCTGAGCCAAAGAGAGTGACTATCAAGAAGACACGCTTTCTTTCATTATATTTTGAATTTGCTCTCCAATTCTATCTAGATTTTCAAAAAGAAGGGCGAATTGCTTTCTATCAAAGAGATGGAGTATAATTTTTAAATATCATAAATAATAAATTCGGTTTAGAACTAGCAGTTAATTTCTTTTCCAGGCTTTTCGTCTTATCATGTAATACCAAATATTACCTAATGATATTTAAGGGTTTAATAAAAAAGCAAAAAATGTTCTCATAAGAAGTTTAGGTATTAAATTCCCTAAATAGTAACCTATGGATTGTGTTGAGAAGTTGTGTAAAAGCCTTTTTTTCAGATTTTAATTTTAAATCTGGTGGTATAGTTTGGGCCTATTAAACTTGGAGATTTTACTTACTATCATAGTTTATACTGAGTATGTTATTATTAAGACATAGTGGATAATATTTACATTTATTTCAATTATTGTGAAAAACTAACAGGAAAATACTCTTGAAGTTTATGAGAAAGGAAAAAGATGGATTTTTTTGTTGTTGTTGTTGTTGTTATTTGTTTTCCCCTAAATGAAAATAAGCTTTAAAAAAACCCCAAAGCACAAAGACCTCCTTGTTGTCAAGCAGGAACTGATTCATAGCTGGCCCTCCATTGGTTTTCTGAGGCTGTAAATCCCACTGGAAGAGACTATCCGTCATTCTCTGGAGAAGCTGCTGGTGGATTTGAACTGCCAGAAAAAAAAAGAAAAATCACAAGGCCTTACTGAATGAAAAAATTGCATTTGAAATCTTAATTTTCCTTAACAAAAATGTTCAGCTCATATTTTGAAAATAATTATTTACACTACACTAATTTAATATGATAAGTATGTTAAATAATTAGTATCTCCTGGTTCATAGGAATATTCACAAAAAGATTTCTATCTTTTTCTCTGTTTTTATTAAACATTAGGGAACTCTGGTGGTCTACTAGGTAAGGAGTTGTGCTGCAAACCCAAATTCAGGAGTTTGAATCCACCAGTCATGTCACAGGAGAAAGATAGTAATCTCTTCTTCTGTGATTTACAGCCCCTGAAAATCCAGTTATGCGTTGAAAATCAGTTATATGTTGGTTCTGACTAGATGGCAATCAGTTTGATGTTTTTGTGTTTTTTTTAAATAACTGAACATTAATTGCTTTAGAATATCTAAAATAACATTTTTTATTTAAACAACTGATGCATAATTTAAATATAGGAATGGTCACTAAGGAAAAAAGAGATGTCTTCAATAGCAATATAGCAATAATATGCACATTTGCTGGAAGCTGCACTTGAAAATAATTCTTACATTCATAAAATCATGGTTACTAATTATATAAAAACATAAACACAACACTTATGATTCTAGTTTGCGATTTATTTGCTTATTATCTAATCTTTATCTGTTCAATTGGAAGCTCATCTATGTATTGAACAACTATTGTTGTTGTGTGTTACTGAGTAGCAATCAACCCGAAGCTGAGCCTCTAGCACATTTTCTGAGGCAGTAAATTGCACTGGAGGAGATAGCCTTTTTTTCTTCCCATGGAGCAGCTTGTGGATTTGAACCAAGTACCTTAGGGTTGTCAGAGGAATTTCTCACCACTAAACGACCAGAGCTCCCTAACTACTACTATGGAGGGTTAAATATGTATGCCAGCAACTCTCTAGTCATGATTTCAAGGAAGTGACATTACTAAGGAGCATCTGTGGGACGACTAGTTAGGCAAATTCAGACTATATACTTAAGAGTTTGTTGTTGGATGTGATCAAATTGAGTCTGACTCATAGTGACCCAAGGACCAACAGACCTGTACTGTCCTAACCTGTGCGATCCTCATCATCTCTGACACACTTGAGCCCATTCCTTCAGTCACTGAGTAAATCCATCTCTTTGAGAATCTTCCTCCTTTTGGCTGACATTCTACTCTCTGAAGCATGACACCCCTTTCCAAGAAATAGCCTTTCCTAACATTCTAAAAGGAACACTTTTGCCGTACTTTGTCCAAGACATGTCTATTTGCTCTTTTGGCAGTCCATGGGATATCTTTTCTAACACCACAACACAAAGGCATCAATTCTTTTATCATCCTTATTTACTGTCCAGCTCTCAGATACATAGCAGGTGATTGACAAGACGATGGCCAGAATCAGGTGCATCTTAATGTTTAAACTGACATCATTTCTCTCCAGTACTTTGAAGAGGTCCCTGAAAGCAAACTTTTCTAGTGTATTATGACCCTGGTTTGACTACTGGTACCAAGTCTTTTGATTGTAGATCCAAGTTAAGATTAAGTCATTGACAATATCAATCTTTTCTCCATCTATCATGATGTTGCCTATTGGCCTAGTGGTGAAGATTCTGTCTTTTTGGTGTTGAGATATATTGAAGGCTGAGTATAAGCTGCATAAATTATGAAAAAATTCAGATCTCAGAAGAACAAAGCAGATGTGGACAGAAAATAACTTCACAAATAGTTAACATTGTTTAGAACTTCAATTAAATATTTTCACGTATCTATTTACTAAAATGTACTGTGTTGATAAGAAAATGAATTCTAGAACTGCACTCAAACTCATAACTATTAAAATTCTGATGCTATTATGAAACTATGAACCACATGTCATTTTTATTTAAACAAAAAAGTAGTGCTTCCTTGAGAGAAGTTTAATGACTTAACAGCTGGTTCCGTTTCTAATGTTTATTCTTGTGCTTACATCATAGAATTTCATGACTGTCATTTTTTTAGTGGCATTTTTAAATTTTGTCCTCAGTTAGTTTTTTTTAATCATTTCAATATCCAGCCTTTCTTTTCTTTTGTATTATTTTATTCTCAGCAATAATTTTGTTGTTGCTCTTCAATTGTTTTTGGCAATATTGGAAGAAGGTTAATAGGGAGATGAAAACATGCAGATTATGTTTAAAATTAGAAAGAGTATTTAACAGTTAATATGTAATAACAATTATTTCCGCATTTAACATATATTTGGTTGTGACAGAAAAAGATGATAATATTTGACAGTGGTGTAACTCAAATTTCCATCACAGAAGGCTGACACGTTTGAATTTCCAACCTTTCAATAAGGAGCCAATGAATGTGTCAGGGTTGTAACCTTTCTTCATGCTCATTCAAATCTGTATGATGAGAAAAACATTCAAAAGCTGGACTATAAGGAAAAGAATAAGTCATTGAGATTAGATTATTCTCCAGTGCTGATAAACAACTTGCATTATGCAGATAATACAATTTTACTTACAGAGACTGAAGAACATTTTAAGCACTTACTGCAGAAAATTAAAGACTATAACCTTCAATATTAATTATATCTCTCAAGAAAACAAAGTTCATTGCAAGTAGGAGAAAAGATTGAGATTATTAACAATTTTCTCTTGTTATCCACAAATGGATCCATAATTCCTTGTAACAGCAGTCAAGAAATCAAAAGACATGTTGCACTAGAGAAATATGCTGTCAAGGATCATACCCAAAGTGATAATTAGCTAGAATGTCAGTGTAAATATTGAGGTACGCTGGGCTCAGCCCATGATATTCTCAATAACTTCTTATGCATCTGAAAGTAGGACTACAAATAAGGATAACAAAAGAATAAATTCCTTTGAACTGCGGTGTTGACAAAGATTATTGATTATCTTATGGGCTGCCAAAAGAACGACAAGTCTGTCTTGGAGGAAATGCAACCAGTTTAATATTTAGAGGCAAGAACGGTGAAAACCTGTCTCCTATACTTCCGGCATGTGGTCAGGAGGGACGAGACCTTGGAAAAAGGCACCATACTGAGAAAGATGGAGTGTAAATGAACGAAACGGATTGACATAGTGACTGTGACAATACACTCAAGGTTACCAGAGATCTTACCGATGGTGCAAGATAGGGTCAGGTTCGGATCTATTGTTTACAGATTCAGAGTCATAGTGACTCTACAGAACAGAACAATGAAAAGCATAACTCAGAATGGTGAATTGTCTTTAAAGAGCATTAAAATACCAAATGGTATTTTTTTAACAAATTATTTGTTTTAAGAATCATTCCCAGAATTTAGACATTCATGTGCACATTTACACCTACCCCACTGTCCAGAAATTTCCAATCTGTGCCTTTCTGACCAAAGATGAGGTAAGAGTGTACAAACTTAATTTAACTATTAAAACTTTCATTGTGATTTTACTGAAAGTTTACAGAGAAAATTTGCTGTTCACTCAACAGTTCATATCCACCCTGTTTCACAATATTGATTGCTGTACTCACACAATAACAACACCCTTCCTGCTTCTTCCTCGTGATTGTCTTTTTGATTTATTCCTTTATATCCTTTCCTGCCTTCAGGGAGCTTTATTCCTGGGCCAATGGAGGACCCTGGATTGAGTGGGAGAAAAATGCAGAACAAAACTAACGACCAGAATAATATTAGCCTTACATGTCTGATAGAGACTGGTGGGCCCCAAAGACTCAGACCCTTCATAGTTCCTCAAGCCAGAAATGAAAATCACCTCATCTCTATGGCTCAACTATGAGCCAAACAATAGATAGGCTGGTATGGTGAATATAAAATAATTTTAATAGGCACAAATAAATGCTATTTGGGAAGTAAAATTTACCATAGCATTGTGATTCAATGCCATTTGGTAATGACTTTGGATTCAGCATTTTATTACCTCCTCTTATTAGTATAAATAGTAATGTGTTGACATAAGTGTTGGAAAGAGGACCATCATTGCTTGAGTGCCAGAGAGATGAAACACCCATAAATAGCATACATGACAATTAAAAGGAGACAAAAAAAATAAAGAGCACATTAAATTCCAAATGAGCAGTAACAGTTGAAACAACATCCTTGGCATCAAATGCCTTCCTCACTCCAACACAAAAGCAAATACATCAAGCATCTTGAAATCTTATGCTCTGTTTGCAAAAGAACACCCAGTAGTTGTCATGTATCATCAGATTAGCTACAGTTCCTAGTGACTCTATGAAGAACAGATTAGAAGCCTGCCGTATCCTGCAGCATCTCACCATTTCTGATATGCCCAAGCCCATTGCTATATTCTCTGTATCAATCCATCTTGCACCTTGTTGAGGGTCTGCCTCTCTTTTTCCTGAGCTTTCCCATCCTGATGGCCGTTTCCAAGGACTGGAACCTTGCCCAAAGTATGGGAGACAAAGTTTCACAATCCTTACCTCTAAGGAGCACTTCCTCCAACTTAGATGTCTTAGTTAGAATCACTATAGTGTCCAGAATTTCCACTCTTATCCCTTTCTTTAAAAATCATCCACCCTTCTTACTTTTCTTTAAAACATCCGTTTGTCAGATTCTTTGTTCTATCAAGCAACAAATATATCTGATTAATTAGAGACCGGTCCTTGGAGAGGGAACATCATGCTTGGGAGGGTGGAGGGACAGCGCAGGAGGGGAAGGACCTCTGTGAGGTGGATTGACTCAGTGACAGGTAATCGGGACGAGTGTGTCGGAGACAGTGTGATTGGCACAGGACAGAGCAGAGTTCAGGGCTGTTGTACATAGGGTCGCTATGAGCTGCAAGAGACTCGACGGCACTAACAACAAGATATGAATGATTAAGAATGTGAATGGGTATGTTAGAAATGGCAGTAGCTTTGGAGTCAGGCAGATGTAGGTTTTAATATGCTTCCATGTATTAATGAGCCCAAATAATATATAAAGGGATGCTTCTGCATAAAATTCAGCTTGAGAACTACATTAAAATGAAAAATAGTCTTACGTGTAGTTAGCAATGTATAGACTCATGTGATAATTAAACGTGCTAGTACTAGGTAAACTTCCTAGACATATATGATTACAAATAAATGTGATTTATCTTCATATTATATCTATGAAAATGGTCAAGCACATTGTTGTTATTGTTGTTAAGTGTCGTTGAGTCATAGGTGACTCACAGCGACCCTATGAACAAAAGACCTGAACACTTGTATAACTTTCTTCCTTTCTCCGGGTTCATAGGGTTTCCAGAGACAAGCTATTTTGCAAGTGGATGCCACTTCTGTTTCCAAGCTTGTTTTAATCAGGAAGCTCCACCAAACACTGTCCACCATAGGTAACCATATGTGATAATGGTTATCCATGGTGTTTGATCAAACACAATAAATAAAAAATTTATTTTTACATCTAATCCAAAATTGGTAATCCTTTAAAGTGAAGTACTAAAATATTTAATAGGTGACTTAAATTATTTTAGTTACATTCTACTATAGACTTTATAGCTTTTTATTCAATTAAGTGAATAGTCAACAAATACATATTATCAGGAGACATATGAAGGGATAATTTTGCACTAAACTCAACTTAAGACTTATTCGTTAAAACAAAATACATTCATAAATGTAGTAAGTGGTTCAAGCATTGTGTGAGGCTCTTTATACAGATATGAAAGGCACTTGGAGCTGAGGAGACAAATGGGAACCATTCTATCATACTGAAGAGGGTTAAACCAAGAGTCTTTAAGTCATAGTAAATTATAAATTAAACTACACTAATAAATTACATTATCCCCTATAACTTTTAGAGAAGGGATAATTAGGGGCAGAAAAACATGTGAGAATTAATAATTATGGTAAAGGATTTCCTCCTTTAACTCATTGTTATTTTTGTTTGATGATAGAGGTTCAAATTTCACTCAATTTAAGTAAAAAATCAAATATGTTATCTTGGGCTTTATAAAAGAAGAAAAGTTGTTTATATTGTGTGCATATGTGAGTATGTGTGTGTGTGTTTTATATATGTATGTATGTGTCAATTTTGTGTGTGTGTATATATCTATATATACACTACATTTATGACTGTATTTTGTTTTTACTAATAAATCTTAAGTTGAATTTAGTGCAAAATTATCCCTTCATATGTCTCCTAATAATACATGTTTGTTTAATATCCAGTTCCTTGAATAAAAAGCTATAAAGCCTGTAGTGGAATGTGAAATAAAACAATACACACACACACACATGCACATGAATTTTTGTATCTATAGATTCTGTGAAGAGGAATGAGGCACCAGGATTGGAGGGAGACTCATCAATAAAATTCGTTATACAGAAATTCTGCAATTAGGGACTTTTCCAAATAATTGAGAAGTAGTGATGTCAGTTTGAGGACTAAGGTGTGTCTGATTCAGGCCATGGTCTTCCCAATCACTAGTGATGCAATTGAAACCTGGACAATGAACCAGGATGACAGAAAAAGAATTGATGCTCTTAAGCTGTGGTGTTGTAGAAGAGGGCTGAACATCCCATGACCAGCCAAGAAAATGAATAGGTATGTCTTGGAGAATGTGCAGCCGGAGTGCTCTTTGGAGGCAAGAATGATGAGGCTTCACCTCACATCCTTTGGACATGTTGCTAGGAGGTGCTATTCCTTGGAGAAGGACATGATGCTGGGAAGGGTGGAGGGTCAGTGAAGAAGAGGAAGACCCTCAACCAGGTGGATTGACAAGGTGACTGCTGCAATGGGCTCTTGTGTGTCAGGAAGCATCAGGATGGCGCAGGACAGGACTAGGTTCAGATTTTGGTTTTGTTTTTTTTTTTTCACTACACTACATCTCACACTTTATTCATATTGTGTTTTATACAATCATTTCTAGACATTGTTTTATAAAATTTATCACTATTGATCAATGCCCACCATTACCCTATCTTTTCAGATCACCACTGATCTTTTCCATTTCCTTCACCCCTCTCTCCACGCACCAAATTCTGCACACCCGTGATTTACACCTTGCCCATCCTCACCACCCTCTGCTGCTTTCCCTTCCCCCCTTGGGCCTTCACACACATCTTATTAGTTATCCTTCTAAATTTTTTTTATTATTAATTTTAATGAAAATTTACAGAGGCTTTGAATTTCCATTCATTCATTGTTGCACTTTTCTCCCTGCCTATCCCTCCTGCCCTGTTCACTCTTCTCTTTGAAAAGTAAAAGAAAAATTCTTTCATTGTTTTAGAATCACTTGTTATGAGTCGTACTTGACTCAATGGCACCTAACAACAACTGATTGTATGTGTATATATTAATGTATTGGCATACATGAATATATGTATATAGGTATGAATGTGTGTGTATGTTTGTGTGTGTGCACATATATGCATGTATGTATGTATAGTCTCTAATTCAAGTCTTCCTGGGTAATATTTATCATTATTTTCCCACAAGAAGCATATGGCATATTTCCAACTTATCTCAGTGCATCACTTCAAATGACTACTTGTGTAGAAGGGTTTCAATCAGCCTTTTGAGCTGGCATTTGATCAACATACTCTTCTGTTCATTTTTAAATAGAATTTTAAAGGATGAAAATAAAAAGAAAACTTATTTGCGTGGTATAGTGCAGCTTGTCTTTTCAAGGTTCTGCCCGTGTATAATTTTTATCAAAGTAAAATTCTCTATTCAAATGTGACAATATCTCTTTAAAAGTCTCTGCCAACAGCCAGCAAACCAGTTCAGCAACTTTACCTGTGGATTCTCATATGAATAATTAGCCCTGAGCAATGAAACTGTCCAGCAAACACCTCTTCTTGAAATCTTTGATCTGTCTGAGACTGTAAGACTCACCAAAGAAGTGTTTGTTTCACAGTGTGTCCCAATGTTGACCAGGAAAATTAATGTCTCTCTTTACTTAGTTGAACTAGTCATCACGGGCTCCCTGGCTGTGGTCTGGTCCCCTTGTTCCTAGCTGTGTAGGGCTGGAGGATCCACCATTCATTCCCATGATCTGCAGATGTCTCGCTGCTGCCAATCAGAAAGCCTTTCCATCCAGTTTCTCAGACCCCACCTTCCCCGAAAGTACATGACTCATATTTATTTTGATACCATCAGAGTTTTGCTGACAATCTGGAATTTTTGTCTGCCCTATATTAACAAGGGTACTTCTCAGGCTATTAGACAAACCCAGGCTTTAGTTATCAGCCTAGAAAGGAAAACTTAATTCATTGCTTATTTGAGCAACATTCTAAACTAATCCTTAAGGTGGATGGTAAAGGATCTAGGAATTACGGGAAAATTTTTAAAAATTGCATTGTGTCAAAGCCTAGAAGAACTCACACCGAAATAGTGACTGTAGCAGTATCTTAGATAATACATTCACAAGTGGATAAATTTGGTAATGGTTATCTACATACCAAACATACTTGACTCTTTACCAAATGTGTTATTCCAAAGAACTATATCATTGGTAGATAGGCCAAAGTGTCAATGGTTTCAGTCCCCTAGGAAGGATAATCATTTGCAGGAGGTATTTCAGTGGACATGTGTTATTATTTTTACTATATAATACATTCTTTGATGCAAGAACAAAAAGAGAATATTTCTGTTCTGATGGAGTATAACCACAGAAGAGGTAGAACAAACAGATTTTTTAAAGACATTTCAAAGTAGTGATAAGCGATATGTAGGAAGTAAAACAAGGTAAAAAGACGGAGCTCAGT
Source organism: Elephantulus edwardii (assembly GCF_000299155.1). Taxonomy (NCBI): domain Eukaryota; kingdom Metazoa; phylum Chordata; class Mammalia; order Macroscelidea; family Macroscelididae; genus Elephantulus; species Elephantulus edwardii. The sequence continues at coordinate 1,992,767 of NW_006400011.1, forward strand.
TCCCTAAAGTGTCCTTGGCTTTTCTTCATTTTCAAATTTATTCTTTTCTCTCGAAGATTCTCTTAAAAGGGAATCTGGTTATCAGCATCAACTATGGATGCAAGATTTAAATGTTTTATGGGAGATTGTCGTGCACAGCAGGAATGTAGAACCAGAGCGTTAAAAATTCTAGTGTCTTCAAAACAGCTCCTGTGGACACGGTAGTGCCTGCTGCAGATGGTGAGCAATAACAATAATGCATACACATTGGGTGGGGGATAGGGGGGTGAGAGAGAGAGAAAGAGAAATAGGTTCCATTTGTCTCTAATTGTGAGACAAGTAGCCCTGGTCATGTAGTGTGTAACATATTGAACACCTAATCTAAAAAGTCAGCAATTCAAAACTACCAACTGACCTGCAAAAGAAAGATGGGCAGTGCTCTCCCAGAAAGATTTACAGCCTAAGAAATCCTATGTAGGGTAACTATGAGTTGAATATGAGTTTTCGGCAGCGGGTTAAGTTTGAGACACACTATAAACAATCCATTTCGAAAACCACTCAAAAAAACTACTCCTGATTTTCTTACTGTTTTTGGTCAATAAGCTTAGTGGTAAGGAGTTGTGCTGTCACCCTACAGGCATACAGTTTGGATCCACCAGCTGCTCTGTGGGAGACAGATGAGCAATCTCCTCCCATGAGATTTTTTTTTAATCTCTGAAAACCCACTGGATGGTCAGTTCTGTGTAGTGCCTGGCCCGACAGTACATAACAACAATAACACAGTCTAAAAACCTGATTATACTAACTTTAATTCGCTGGCTAAGCCCCAAGTGTTAAAGCTATCCCCATTGATTCAACCAGCGAAATGTCAAATGAAACGTGACAAATTCGAAACTAGACTGGGCCAGTGGATTCTGAGAGATACAGATAGATATTAAAGTCAGACGGTTGTGCTCACTTCAGTAAGATATGAGGAAAGATTCCCTTGTTTAAACTTGGCTCATGTCATGAGGAGCGAGAGGCCCATTGCTATTTTTAACCCTGTGAGTTCATTATTGCTGCAACCTTTCAATCTTAAGATAGAGTTAGTTGAGATCATACTTCTCACTCTACAGTGGGATACAGCAGCCTCCTAAAATGCCACCATTGGGCATACTCTCTCCCCATCAAAGAGACAGGTTATGTAGAGTGGCTGCTTTCAGAGGAGAGGCAAAATCCTCCCAAAAGTCTTCTAAAAGGTATGCCAAATCCATTATCATTGCAGCAAGGCTTTCCACTCACCATTTATCAGAAATGACCTTTTCCCTTGTGTTCGTCGATTCTCCTTGGCAGTTGAGGAGAATGTCAGACTCAAGATTCCCTGGGAACCAGTGAAACAAACCAGGAGACAATCAATGCATGCTGGGATGGGTTCTCAGGATCTGAGCTTGAGCCATATCACTGCTAACCCTCCGTCTGGCTAAATTTCTCGTTTACAAGGTTTATGTGAAGATTAAAGTAAGAAATCATGTGGGTAAGAAAATGACTCACAAGATTCCAAGAACTGAACAAATACAACTACTGACTTTTCTTGCATAATTATGCAGCAGTTTGAATGTAGGGTTATCCAGTTGTGGTGGTGGTGGTGGTTGTTGCTGTGTACCGTAGAGTCAGAACCCACCCAGAGTTGACCCTCCAGTGGGTTTTAAGAAACTGTTAATTGCTGAGAAGTAGATTGCCCATCCTTCTCCCACGGAGAGACTGGTGCCTTCGGGATTGCAGCATAGCTTCTTGACAGTAGAGCACCAAATAGCTTACTTTGAGGTCCATGTCTTCCTTGGTTTTTGAGATAAGGGATTAGAAAGGAACTAGGAAAAAAAGAGAACGGGGAGAGAGAGAGAGGAAGGAAGGAACTAGAAAAGGGAATAATCAGACAAATCTAAAAACTAACTCAACTCATGGCTGTTGAGTCAGAACCAACTCATAGAGAGAACCTCACATAGGTTTCTGAGGCTGTAATTGAATGAGAGGAAATTGGCCATCTTTCTCCCATGGAGCCACTGGTGGATTCTAACCACCAGAGAGCTACTGCCTTCAGTCTAGTGGTGAAAATCCCAAAGGAAAGACCCTGCCATCAGAGCTCCTTGTAATCTTACAAATGCAAACTCAACTAAGAAAGGTAGTGATGTCCTGAGGCTGAAAAGTGATAGCAGGATGTAAGATTAAGACTAGGGTCATTCAGTGTCAAGGCCAACCAACCCAATGTCATGCAGTTCAAGTCTACGAGTTGCTCTGTGGGAGAAAGATGGGCAATCTCCTCCCATGTGATTTACTGCCTTTGAAAAACTACTGAAGTGTCAGCGGTGAGTGGTGAGTCGGTTCCAACTTGCTGACACATAACAACAATAACAGCAACCAGTAAATAAATCCAGGAAGCACATTTCTGAAAGCCAACACCACAAACAATTTGCTTAGAAACAGTACGAGCCCCTTGGTCAGGGCTCCTAACACATTTCATTTCTTCCACAAATCTTTCATCTCTTAGATTTGTGTGACTCAACTTCAGTTTTACCATGAATCCTTTTAAACTGGAAACGGCTGAATCTCTAAATGCTCTGGAGTTTGCCGAACTATGACAGATGTTGGTGCCAACATTAAGAACACTCCTTGTCTTAATCCTCTTCTGCCTGATCAAGCACAGTGTTTTGTACAGTCCCTTAACTTTTCAAAGGAAAGAAGAAACTGCAAATACATAAGAGAAATGTTTGGAGTGAACTGAACTGTGAGTGCAGTCTTGAATGTATGTTAAAATACGAGTCCAAACAAAGCATGGCCTTAAAAGGGAAAGCCACGTTAGTAGAGACAGAAAACTCACCTAAGACTTTAAACTTTATGGATAAAAGTTCAAAAATGTTAGCATTTGAAAAAGAAACATTTTATGTTTCATCTAATGTAACAATATCTATTTATGTAATCTATGATTTAAAAAAATCATAAAAATTCAAAGTCATTACTGCTGAGTTGAAACTGACTCTCTACTGACTTTCTGTGGGTCTCTGATGTTGTACACAGCACGCTCTGGTGGCTTGTGTGTGTTGAGTCCCACTGAGTTGGAAGCGACCCATAACAGATGTTTAAGCGGGTTTTCAGAGGCTGTTAACCACACGGGAGGAGATTGCTCATCCTTATCCCATGGAGTTGCTGGTGGTGTCAAACTGCGTGCCTTCAGAATTGCAGCACAGCTTCTTTCCACTAGACCTCCAGAGGTACCAGCGGCTTTGTGTTTGGGAGTTGCGCTGCCAACATAAAAACAAGAGATTAAGACCCACCAGCTGCTCCCAGCGAGAAAGCTGGGCAGTAACTTTCTGTGCAATTTATTGCCTCTCCAAACCCACTGGGAGATCAGCTATGTATGAGTTACCTCTGATTCAAGGAAAGGCACATAACACAACAAATCGCATCTTTTTCTTGGGATGTTGTTGGTGGATTCGAACTCCCAGAGAGATCGTATCATTGGGGTTACCTTTGCAACTCCCATTGGACTATGTCACCAGACCTCTGGTTAGCCCTCTATTTTTTTTAAAAAGCATAGAATTTAATTGTGGTTTTTGCTGTAGATTTACAAAGCATATTACATGTCCAAAGATTTTATTCAAAAGAAGTCTAACATTGAGGATACTTCCTCATAACATGATAATTATCAAGCACACTCATACTCCACACCCTCTCTCTACATTGTACATATCGTGCAGACCAGTTCACTGATACTTTTCATTGATTATTTCAAGGCAAATTGGCCACAATTGTTCTCAACTGTTGTTTGTTGTATATTTTTGAAATGGAACTGACCCATAGCTGACCCTCCAGAGTGTTTTCAGAGGCAGTTAATTGCACAGGAGGAGATTGCCCATCCTTGTCCTGCAGAGCAACTGGTGGCCTTGAACCACATACCTTCAGTATTACAGCACAGCTTCCTGACACTAGGCCACCTGGGGATACTAGGGTCAGTGTTCTGAGGAATAGAGCTTAGAAGACGTTCTGAGTAGAATGTAAAGTGGAAGACTCATTACAAATTAGTCTCACTGGGGCTGAGTAAACAGAAGGTAGGAGACAAAAATGTCTTCTTCAGATAGAGCAAGTTTTCCTGATAGCCATGATTTAGGAAAACATTGTTGTTGTGGTTGTGGTTCTGTGCCTCTGAGTCAGAACCAACCCATAGCTGACCCTTCAGTGAATTTTCAGAGGCAGCAAATTTCATGGGAGGAGATTGCACAACTTTCTCCTATTGAGAAAGCAGCTGGTAGATTAGAACTGTGTGCCTTTGGAATATTGCAACAGTTTCTTACCACTTGGCTTCAGAAACAGGAAGTAAAAGAGATTTTGACCATCATAGCCAAAGGCAAATTCAGCACAAAAGAGTATGAGAAGTGAGTTGCTTATTAAAGCAGGAAATAACCTGAGAGGAATAGTCTCCAAAAGGTAACACACATAGGAAAGTTGGAAGAGTACTCACAGAACTAATCTTGCTACACAGCCCTGAAAAGAAATAAAATGCAAAGAGAAACAAATAAACTTCATAGTCTAAATGCCACTCCATTATGATGCTTCACAGTCACAATAACATCTTGAATTGACAGTTTTAAACCTTTTTTTTAGAGCTTATTTGCTTTTTATGTTTTACTATTATCAGGTTGATGCTCACTCAAGTAGTGGTAGAAAAGCTAAAATAATTTTAAAATTATTGAAGATTAGATGGCGTAGAAAATTATTGAAAGCTGTATGCATAGAACGATATGGCAGTAGTACTGACAGACTATTCCATCCTTCTCTTGATAGAAACACCAGGTTTAAAATTCCAACAAGGACACATGGAATAACTCTAATCTAAATTAATAATAGGGAGCTCCGGGGATAGAGTCTGTAGGGATTACACTGTAGGGCCTGACTGACTATAGCTTCAAATCCACCAGTGCTCTTCTGGAGAAAGACAATCTCCTCCCATCGATTTACAGTATCCAAAAACCTACTGAAGGTCAGCTAAAAATAATAAGCAACTTAGCTTTAGTTTTTTCTCTCTCTCCCTCTCTTCCCCCTCCCCCATAGCCTTAGAGTCAGCACTAACTCACAGCTGACACTCCCTTGAGTTCCAGAGGCTGTAAGTCACATGTGATGAGACTTTCCATCTTTCTCCTTCAGAGTTGTTGGTGGATTTGAACTGCCGGAGGTGTGGCCTTTAGGTTATAGCAGGTCCACTCCCTGCCGACAGAGCCATTGGAGGTCCCTTACCTACCTTTAAGAAAAATTAACAGAGGAACACTTTCTCGGTTTTTTGTTTTACCCTTGCTTATGATAAGAAAAGCTCCCTCTGAAATGTCTGTGAGCTATCTAAAGATGATTCCTTTCTTGAAGGTGCCAGCCATGCTAAAGCTACGGTTCCAAGTCAGACCTACTGAACTACTACTTAGTTATTAAAGCCACCTCCCTCTGTGAAGTCCATGGACTCAAGCCAACTCCAGGCAGACATCTGTCTACATCACAAAATAAATGTAAATTGTCAGTGTCAGCAGGGAAAATGAGATTTCATGGGTGTGGAGTAAGTCACCCCTGGAGGTGAGAAGTGACCTCACACACTCATCAAGCCCTCCTGTGATGAATGCTGAGAAGCCAAACATTTTTTACTCCTTTCTCACTTAAAGAGCAGATGCAACAAACAATGCCTTCCATCCTACTGTAGCAAGAAATGCTAAATTCTACAAGCATTTACTGTTATTGGGTAATAGTAGTGATGCATGCCAAACATTTTATGAGCTTACTTCTGCTTCTGGTCTACTCCAATTAAACACTTGTTTATTCTCATAATGACATGAGGTAAGGAAGACTGTTTAGATGTTAACTACTATATGGTTTTCCAATGAAATATATTTTCCCTATGAAAGAAATGCAAGTGTTAAAAATGTATATCGGACCAATTTCATGAAGCAAAGTGTGTATAAACTATTGAATAGGAAATTCATTTGCTCTATAAACTTTCAAACAATAAAAAAATTTATGTGGACATTGACAACATTTTAGGAATCACAATTCATCTTCTCACCACTGGGCCAATTGGCAGCACTATGATAGATGGAGAAGAGATTGACATTGTTAACAATTACATTGTTCAGCTCCACAATCAACACTCTTGGCACCAGCAGTCAAGAAATCAAAAGATGAATTATACTGGGAAAATCTGTTGTCAGGGGCCTCTCTGGAGTGCTGAAAAGCGATGATTTCAGTCCAGAAATTAAGGTGTGCCTAATCCAGGTCATGATCTTCACAATTGCTTACTGTCCATCAGAGAGCTGGACAATGACTAAGGATTACAAAAAAATCAATGCCTTCGAATTGTGCTGGTGAAGAGTCTTGAACATACCATGGACTGCCATGAAACGAATACATCTGTCTTGAAGAAGGTGAAACCAAGTCTCTCCTTGAAGGCTGGGATTTTGAAGCGCCATCTCACATACTTTGGGCACATGGCTTGAAGAAGGACATCATGCTTGGAAGGATGGAGGGACAGTGCAAGAAAGGAAGACGCCAGATGAGATGGATTGATACAGTGACTGGAGCAGTGCGGGTTGGTGTGTCAGAATTAGTGAGACTGGCTCAGGACAAGGCAGGATTCACAGCTGCCATAGCTAGGGTCACTATGACCTGTAAGTGACCCAATGGTACATAACAACAACAACAATTCATCTTACTGTATAATGTATTGATGAGGTAAAAATGTTTTCCATTTCAACTGATTGTACTGCACTGGTGATTGGTAACTTAGATCTGTTATTCACTGCAAGAAGGAAACCACATGATGGCACAGCTTTCCAGACACACTGCTCTTGAGAGCTTGTTTGGAGGTTTAGAAAGGGAGCACAGCTACTTGTATGCCCTTGACCAAAGAACGGTTTTCCTTCTATTGGGGTTGGACATCCTCTTCAAACGAGTGCAGTTTTGGGAGGGATGCACATGGATCGGTGATGGAGGAAGGGGACACCTGCCCAGCCAGCCGGATCAGTCTGATCAACCCTGGTGATCAACGGGGTGACAGATGTCACAGTCAGAGCACTCTTACATCCCAGCCACACTGATCTTAAAGCAATGCGTACCATGATGGTGATGGGTTTTAGAATCAAACATGTGTGCTGTGATTGGAGACATGTGCCCAGGAAGTTAGAAAGCAAAACCATATGAGGCAAGTTTCTTTGTCATAAAAGCAAAGCAAAAATTGAAGTTTGACCAAAAGATAAATTAGAAAAAAAATTAAAAACAAAACTAAAACCCAACTTGAGCCCATTTTATTCAACCTTTGCCAACTGAAATAAAATATGACTCTCTTGATTAAAATATTAATTTTGTGGTAGGTAAATTTCAGGGAATTAAGAAATGATAAATTCTATTGCCAAAAAATTACTTCCAAAATATAAAGATAACAATGTTGTTGTTAATGATTGCTGTCGAGTCAAGGTCGACTCATAGCAACTCTATGAACAAAAGACCTAATGCCTTTCCATATCATTGTTTTTTCAAGTTCATAGAGTTTCCAGAGGCATATGGTTTAGGAAGTGGATGCTGCTCCTGCTTCCCAACCTGTTTTACAACTGGGAGCTCCACCAAATACTGTCCACAATGGGAAACCATTATGGTATTTGATATCCCCGTGGCACAAGGTTCAGCATCATAGAAACTCAGGTTACTTCATACAGCACATTGACAAAGGGTGATGTGCAAAGTGGAAGAATGTTCCGGTTATGTGTTATAGAGTTGAATATGACTCGTAGTAAGCTTTGCACAAAAGACCTGAACTCTGTTCTATGATTAACATAATTTCTGGACCTTTATAAGAGAGTTTGTACAGTTTCTAGAGGCATCTAGCTTAGGAAAAAAGGTAACAATACTCAAATTATGTGTGTGTGTAGACAGAAAACACACTAGTTGGCACAGTGGTTAAGCCTTCAGCTGCAAACTGGAAAGATAGTAGTTCCTGCTCTCTCAGCAATAAAAAATGTGATGATATCTCCCTATAAATATTATCATCTTCGAAAGTACACAAAGCTGGCCTGCTTTTCCCAATAGACACACACACTCTAAATAAATAAGGTTTACAGAAATTAATGACAACAGCTCTGTTGGCCCAGTGGTAAGGAGTTGTTGCACTACCACCATTAAGGCGTGTAGTTTGAATCCACCAGCTGTTCTGCTGGGAGAAAAATGAATCTTGACCCAAAACAATGAATACCAGAAAGAGATTATGAGGTTTTTATCGACTGTACAAAAGCATTGACTGTGTGAATCTTAGTAAATTATGGATAGTTATGTGAATAATGCCAATTCTAGAACATCTAATTGTGGGAACTGTGCATAGACCAAGACCAGAACAAGGTTCTATTTCAGGATTAAAATCAGGAAAGGTGTATGTTTCAATTCTATTCTTTTAACAGACTTACCCAATCAGCATGTTGAACACATAATCTGAGAAGTTGGTCTGCCGAAGGAAGAATAAGGGAATAGAATTGGAGGAAGACTCATTACCAACCTCTAATATGCATGTGACACAAGCTCATTTGTTGAAAGTGTAGAAGATGTGATGCTCTTACTGATGAAGCCCAATAGTTTCATTATGGACTACATCTCAATATAAAGAAGACCAAAATATTCACAAATGAGCCCAGAAACATCACGAAAAATGGAGAGAGAAAATATTAAATTGTTAATGACTTCATTCTACTTGGAGCCATGTTCAATGCTCATGGAAGCAGAAGTTACAAAATCAACTAATGTCCTGCATTAGACAAACCTGCTGCATAGGAACTCTTTTTGATCCAGAAATGCAAAGAGAATAGTTTGAAGACTAAAGTGCACTTGATCAAACCATAGTATTTTCAGCCACCGCATATGCATAGTAAAGCTAAATAATGAATAAGAAAGACTGATGCATTTGAATTTTGGTGTTGGCTAAGAATGTTGACTATACCAAGGACTGCTGAAAGAACAGATACGTCTGTCTTGGAAGTAGTACAGCCAGAACAGTCCTTAGAAACGAGATGGTAAGACTTTATCTCCTATCCTTCAGACAAGTTATCAGAAGAGATCAATCTCCGGAAAACAACACTCTTGATAAACAGAACATCAATGAAAAACGGGAAAATCTTCAATGCAACAGATTAAAACAGAGGCCACAACAATGTACACAAACATAACAACGACTAAAGGGGATGTATTTCTTTACAAAGGGTCACCACGACTAAAAGTTATTCAACTGCAATTAACAATGACAACATAAACCTCTACCACCACTTATAATATTAAAAAGATAAAAAGAGAAAATTATTAAATTCTTGCTTACTAATTTTCAACTTAAAATTACAATAATGAACTTATTGCATATTAACATCAACACTACATTTCAAATGTCTTTACTTCTGGCTTGCTTTGGGCAAACATACCTAGATCCAAAAACACTCCATTAGCATTAAAATGATGATGTTACCATGTAGTTTATGGTCATTTTTAGAATTTTTATATAATTATGAGAGAAAGTGATCAAAGAAAAATACCCTTTGTACCTGTGGGAAGGTATATTATGTAAAAATTCTAAAAATGACCATAAACTCCTATAAACAGTTTTTATTTTCTTTCTTAAAAAGTACATGAGGACTTATCAGATACAGTTTATCATTTATTTTGATGCTTTTATCCTTTTATTTTGTTCATTATACCAGGACTAGCATTTGCATTTGTTTCACTTGGTTTCTCTGGTATTTGTCAATGAAGAATAGTATGGAACGAAACTGGATCTTCACTTTAACGTCTTCCTCTGTTGTTGTTGTTGTTTTGTGCCGTTGAGTCACATGTGACTCATAGTGACCTTATGTACAATAGCCATAAATCCTACTCTATCCTGTTCCAATCTTACTGTTTCTAACACGTCGACCCCCATTACCCCAGTCATTGAATCAATCCATCTCATAGAGGGTCTTCCTCTCTTATCCCTCCACACTTCCAAATATGGCATCCCTCTCCAAGGACTGGTTCCTCCTTGCAACATGTCCAAAGTGTGTCAGATGAAGCTTCGGAATCCTTGCCTCCAAAGAGCAGCTTGGTCTCACCCTCTCTAGGATAAACCTGTTTGTTCTCTTAGCAGTACATGGTATATATATTATTCTTTGCCAGCACCACAGCTCAAAGGCATCAATTCTCCTTCTATCGTCCCTAGTCATTGTCCAAATCTCTGATGCATAACAAGTAATTTCAAAGACCATGGCCTGTATCAGGCACACCTTAGTCTCCAGACTGACATCCTTGCTCTTCAGTACTTTGGAGAGGTCTCTGACAGCAAACTTTCCCAATGCAATTCATCTTTTAATTTGCTGGCTGCTGGTACCAAGAATGTTGATTGTGGTACCAAGCAAACTGAAGCTGTTAACAATCCCACTCTATTCATTGTCTATCATGATTGTGCCAATTGACCCAGTGGTGAGAATCTTTGCTTTCTTGATGTTGAGCTTCAATCCATTTTGAAGGCTGCAGTGCTTGACCTTCGGCTGTAAACACTTCAGGTCCTCCTCAATTTCAGCAAGCAGGCTTGTGTCATCTGCCTATCACAGATTCTCTAGGTTTATTAAATAAGATAACAGCATCACAAAGACTCCCTAAAATTCTGCAGATCAAACTTTAAGAACTGTTGTATTAATATTTTCAAAGTTTGAGGTAATAAAATCTACTTACTTTTTTTTAGGTTTCTATCTCTATTTTTACTCATGACAGAAATGTCTGAAGGATATGAATTTATGAATGTACACTTGTCAAACAGCTTTGCATATTCTCAATGAATATATGGTTACATTCTATTACTTATTCAGCACCTTTATTGAGAGTACCTGAGCATCATAGATTTAGCAATAAATGACACACTGTACGAAAATTACATAATCAGAGAGATACACATAACTAAATAATAAGCATTTGGAGATGATATTCCACAAGTCACATTGATCTTATTTAGAGTGCTCTCAAAGGCACATTCTGTAACCCAAGGCCTGCTGGCGCTCTTCTCTCAAGCAATGTTCAAAATCCAACTTAGGTTTTATTTACAAATCCTGCTAAATTTTAATTCCATTCAAATAGAAACCAAATAATTCAATCTTGATATGTAAAAAGACTAAAATTTAAAATGCACAAATCACATCGAAAGAATTTCTAAAGAATATAAGGAAAAATAAACCTAAGATAAAGGAGACAGATGTAAGAAAATAATGTAAGTATAGAAATGTATTTGTAAATTTACATAAATATTGCCTAACTGAAGAACCTAGCAGCAACCAATTTACAATGTAATGCCAGATAATCTTTAACTCCCAGTTTCTTTGAAGGAGATTAGCGTAACCTCCAGTAGCCTGCCTTAAAGATACTAGAAAATTAGCAACTCTATTTTGAAAGCATGAATGGAATGGATTGTGTCCAATGAGTTACAAAAAGTATTTCTTTCCGTCTTCAAAATTTCTTTAGCACATTGCCTGTGATGCATCATAAAACTTATCCTTTTGTTGTTGTTGTTGTTGTTTTTAAAAGGTGTCTTTTCATATTCCCTCCACTTTTTTCCCCTTCTTCTCCTTGTTGTGTACCATTGAATCAGATCTGACTGGTACAGGAGGAGATTGCCCCTCCTTTTCCAGTGGAGCATCTGTTGGATTCGAACCGTGCACCTTCAGGATTGCAGTGCAACTTCTTGCCACTAGGTCACTGGTGCTCCCTCCCTCCACTTGTTGATGCATTCTGTATCATTCAAGATTTTGCCCATAGAATATTTCAGTATTGCTATTTCAGGCTTGAATTTGTTCTTCAGTTCTTTCAGCTTGAGAAATAGTGAGCATATTACATCTTCCCCTTTTGCTTTCTACCCCCTGATCTTTGCATATTTCATTTCATTGTAATACTTCCTTTGTCTTCTGGAGCTGCCCATGGAAAACTTCGGGTCAGCTTTTTTTAAGCATTTGAAATTTGATCAAATATGACATAACCACACTTTTATTACATCATTTGCAACTGGACCAATAGGCAACACCATGGTAAAAGAGGAGAAGACTAAATTCATGAACTCCAATTAGAAGCCAGATGGTAGGAGCACCTGGGAATTATAGTTGTGCAGTTCTCTGTGATGCAAAGTATAGGTAAATAGATATAAATCTGGAGCAAATCGGCTACTTAACATCTTTAAACTTTTTTTAAATGAAAATATTAAAATGAGGACCATAATTCAATGTTAAGAACATCAGATTATGTGTTTAAAGTATTCAACATTATTGCAGCCACATGATGAGTTTGTGATAACCGCTAAATATTTTAATCAAAATTTTTAAGTTCCTGTTCTGTCTTAACATTTTCATTTTTATTATTTGCAGTTTTTACAAAGTATAGTCTCATTCTCTACAATTAGTTTATTCTTTCTTCTTTAGGTAAAATGCCCATCTCTTCAATTTGAAGATCTTCAATAAAAGGACCACAGACTATTTTTGCTCTGTTGAAAATGTTGTAGGTCAAATGATATTCATCATTTCTCCTTGTATTTGAGAAATAATTTAACTACTAATATGTGGGTAAATATTACAGTGATAGTTGTTTGAATATCTACAATATGCCCAGTTTGAGACTTTATACAATGTACCTTATTTAATTATTTTTATTAAATGTTTTTATGAATTATTTTAATGAAACATAAATCGTTTTTACAGCATATTCTTTCCATTTAATTTTCCCCCATTGATTCACTGTTGCATATTTTCCTCCCTGCCCACCCCTCCCCCCTAGTTCATTTTTCTCTTTGAAGAAAAAAAACACGATCTTTCCTTGTTATACAATCCCCCTCACCAGTCCACAGTCCACTTTAGTATGCATTTCTTTTTCTGGAATCTTGTCATGAAAATAATACCTAATCCTATATTCCTTTTAAATAGTTCTCTCCCTCATCTGTTTCAATGCAGTATACATTATTTATCCCCCTTAGTTTTCCCCGAACTCCAATGTCCAACCTGCTTTACAACAGTGGCACTATGCAGTATTTGTCCTTTTGTGACTGAGATATTTCCCTCAGCATAATATCCTCCAGAGTTACCCATTTTGTATAGTAATCATGAGATCCTTGTTTTTCAATGAAGCATAGTATTCCATTGTGTGAATATACCAAAGCTTCTCTAGCCATCCATTTGTTGATGGGCACTCGGGGTTGTTTTTAGCTCTTTGCTATTGTGAACAAAGCAGCAATAAACATGAGTGTGCAATATATCTTCTTAGGTGGCAGTTCTGATTTCTCTAGGGTATATTTCCAGTAGAGGAACTGCTGAGTCAAATGGTATTTATATTTCTAACTTTTTGAGAAAGTGCCACACTGCCTTCCATAGTGGTTGCATAATGGTTGCACTGTTTTATACTCCCACCAACAGTGAATACGGGTTCCAGTTTCTTCAACAATCTCGCCAGCATTTGCTGTTTTCTTCTCTGTTGAATTTTGCTATTTTTACTGGGGTGAGATGATATCTCATAGTTGTTTTGATTTGCATCTCTCTTAGGATCATCATAAAGAGAATGAAACTGTCAACAACTTCATTTTACTTGGATCCAAAATTAACATCCTTGGTACCAGCAGTCATGAAACAAAGAGATGTATTGCACTGGGGAAATTTGCAGTTAGGGACCACTCCAAATTATTAAGGTGTAATGGTGTCTAAGGTGAGGACTAAGGTGTGTCTGAATCAGGCCATGATCTTTCTGATCGCTTGCTATGTGTCCGAGAGCTGGACAATGAATAAGTACGACAGAAAAATAATTGATGCCTTTGACCTGTGGTGTTGGAGAAGAGCACTGAATATCTTATGGGTGACCAAGAGAACAAGCAGATGTGTCTCGGAGAGGGTGTATTCAGAGTGGTTTTTGGAGGAAAGAATGATAGGCTTTGACTCACATACTTTGTAGATGCTGCTAGGAGTGGCTACTCCTTGGAGAGGAACATGATGCCTAGAAGGGTGAAGGGTTGATGGAGGGAAAGACCCTCAACTGGGTGGATTGACATGGTGACTGCAGCAATGGACTCTGATGTGTCAGAAAGTGTGAAGATGACACAAAATAGGACAGGGTTCAAATCTGTGTCGTTATGAGTTGTGCTAAACTCGATGGGGCCTATCAACAATAACAGCAACAACATCCTCTAAGTGGCCTAGTGGATTTGAATCCACCAGTTTCTCCTTGCATGAAAGATGGACAAGCTCTTCCTGTGCAATTTACAGCTTCTGAAATTCCCCTGGAGGGTTGGTTATGAGCTGGTCCCAACTTGATAGCACATGAGAACAACAATCCTGAGTGTAAACAGTATAATTTCTCTTGAAAATGATTTCTTACTAAACTGGTGTTTTTCGATCCATTGTATTGAGATCACTTAAAGAAAAAGGGAATGTTGTTGTTATGTACCATAAAGTTGGAGCCAAGTCAAAGCTGACTCTCTGGCAGGTTTTCAGCGGCAATAAATCACAAAAGAGGTGACTGACCATCTTTCTCCTGTAGAGCAGCCGGTGGATTTGAACTGCATGCCTTTAGGTCAGCAGCTCAATGCCTCACCATATCAGCAGAGTCTTGTTTTGTTGTTGTCTTTATTGTATGGCTTAGTAAATATATAGCCATGCAAATATATATTAAATATAATACACAAGAATAATTTCCTCAGTGTTCAAAATTAAGTCTTCTCCTCTTCACTGTTGAATGTCTGTAGTTTAGTCACTCCCTGCCTGTGGGCAGAGGGTGGAGCTGGCTTCTGTTCTGACATCTCTCATCATGTCCTTAGCTTTCTAGCACGGTGTGTTCAGCACTCCCATGAGAGATGAAGCAGGGGAAGGGAGGAGAGGTGGGAGCTTCTACCTGACAAGAAGTTTCACTCTCTGGAATGGCAATTTGTTCTCTTGTATAAGCCCTCAGATGCTGTAAAAGGCACCCTGTAGGCCCTGTTACTAAGATACTCAGGGCTTCAGGGAAACGCTGCCTCAGCCTGCATCTCCAATAGCCTATGACACCAGGTTCTTATTACTGGAGTCCCCTCATTCTCCAAGGGGATCCAGTCCAGTTCCTCTGTGTGTGGCATTACCTACCAGGACACGCTCCAGCATGTAGGCTGTAGTTGAGATGCAAGCAGCCCTCAAGCAATGACAGCCCTGCTCTGTGTCTTGGGTTAAAATCTGGCCTCATAAGAGATAGTTTCAAAAGAACAAATTGAAAACATTATCAAGAATGTCATCAGTTAAGAAGTTTAAATCATCATTCTTACTGATTTGACCAGACCCTGTGTCATCACTATCAGTGATCCAGAATAGTAAACGTTTAGATGCAAACAAGGATGTTGTTGTTGTTGTTGTGTGTCATCACGTCAGAATTGACCCATAGCTGACTTGCCTGTGGGTTTTCAGAGCCAGTAAATCATATGAGAGGAGATTGCCCATCCTTCTCCCACAGAGCAGCTGGTGGATTTGAACTACCTGCCTTTGGGATTGCAGCACAGCTTTTTACGACTAAGCCACCAGAGCTCCTAAATAATGATATACGCACACAAATACAACTCATTTGAAATTTTTTTTTTTTATTCTCTTTAGTTCTCTCTCTAGGTGGGTTTGGTGTGTCGGAATTAGTGAGGCTGGATCAGGATAGGCAGGGTTCAGAGCTACTGTACATAGGGTCGTGATGGGTCACAGGCTGCTTGACGGCACATAATAACAACACATACATAAAGGAGCTCTGGTGGCCTGATGGTAAGAAGCTGCTCTGTAATTCTGAAGGCAGGCAGTTTGAGTCCTCCAGCTGCTCCAAGGGAGAAAGATGGGCAATCTCCTCCTGTGCAATTAATTGCCTCTGAAAACTGGTTGGAGGGTCGACTATGGGTCGGTTCTGGTATGATGGTGCACACAACATACATACATTTGTATATAAATTCTTCCAAATTGAAGATTTTTATCCCACAGCATACGCTCACCAGGGTTTATTTGAACCAGAGAGTTGGACTGTCTAGTCAGAGCTCAGAGAGGCAACAAGTAGGATCTTGTCTTCAGCTTTAGAACTAACGCCATCCCCTCGTTTTGTCTGTACATGCTGGTGAAAGTAGAACTCCCAGATTAAAAATGGAACACACCCTTGGCTCTTAAAAACATCAGAATAAACCATGGAATAGAGTTTCAGTCACTGTTCTATTAAATCCTGATGAGTTGGATTTTGTACTTCTCTTTTTCATTCATGAAGAATTTAACTTAAAGAAATATTTCTTTCAGAATGCTTCATTAAAATGTGTCTCCCCAGTATAAATGTAAAATTAACTTGCAATGGAACATTTCAAGACAGACAAGTGAGAGACAGAGCAAATTTACCAGATTACCAAAGCTCTTGGGTTCACAAATCTTGTCTTTGTTCTCCAGAGCTTGTCCGCACTTGTTAGTTAATCTTTCAGGGGCTGACCCACTTCTTGGGAAAGTCACGGATTTTCTTATTGCTTTAAAGAAACCAGGAGAATCTTGGCTATTTTAGTGAAGAATAGACATGTATTTGAATGATTCCATGAAAACCAGTTAAAAAGATAATAATGGAAAAAAGCTGTTGCCCTTTATTCCTAAATTTGGATTATGTTGTTATTCTGTATAGTCAAGCAGAACTGACTCATAGCTGATCCACCAGCAGGCTTTCAGAGGAATCACATGGGAGGAAATTGTCCATCTTTCTCCCAGGAAGCAACTGGTGGATTTGAACCATGTACATTTAGGTTGGCAATGCATCTCCTTATCACTAAGCCACTTAAGTTTAAATAAGTCATGGATGTCTCTGAACACAGGTGAGAACGAGAGCAAGAGCAAGAAAGAAGGAGGAGGAGAAGGAGAAGGAGCAGAAGCAGAAGAAGCAGAAGCAGAAGCAGAAGCAGAAGCAGAAGCAGAAGCAGAAGCAGAAGCAGAAGAAGAAGAAGAAGAAGAAGATCTGTCATCAATAACCTTCCAAACAGTAAGAATGGCTCTGACCTTGGGCAGGCACAGCACCTTTTGACTATCTTAGTAACCACTTGCTCACTTGTCTTTGCTCACTCTTTCAGATCACACATCTTCAAAGCTTGCAGACACATTCTGAAGCCCCATAAAGAGAACTGAGAAATTGATTTCATCACCTATCTTGAGCTCTACTATACAAATGACTTTTCTTCAGTTGTGTGAAGTTCCCAGAGAAAAATCTCACCTTTGTTTCATTAAACACATATTTCTATAATGACTGCTGTGTAGGAGACAACTGATAAGGGGTGAAGATACAGTGACAAGTAAAAGACAAAGTCTCTGGACCATGCACTGGGCTCATTAATTCACTTTCTTTACAAAACTTAATGAGAACTTTGCACATGTTGGGTATGACAGTAAGTACTGGGATACAGCAATGAGCTAGAAACAAACTAAATCGTAAAACAAACAAACAAACAAAAAACAAAACAAAACACCCAAAACCTGTAATTTTACCAATTTATATGTCTTTGGGGATGTGGTTAGGAGGGACCAGTTCTTGGAGAGAGATATCATGCTTGGAAGGGTAGAGGGACAGCGCAGGAGAAGAAGACCCAGAATGAGATGAATTGACACAGTGACTGGAGCAATAGGATTAGGTCTGTTAAAGAAGATGAGATATGCACAGGATAGGGCCCCTTTCAGAGCTAATGTGCGGAGTCTCCATGAATCATGGGAGACTCAATAGCACAACAAAAACAACAACAGACATTTTAAGATGATCCAAGCCACGGTATTTTCCATTCTTCCATGCATTTGAAAGTTGGACAGTGAATAAGGAAGACCAAAAGAAGAATCTCTCCATTTGAATTGTGATATCAGAAAAGAGTGTTGAAGACCCCATGCACTGTCAAAAGAACAAATCTATTTGAGAAGAAGTGGCACCCAGAGTGCTCCTTAGAGGCAAAGTTGGTGAGAATTCCTCTTACTAACTTTGGGCATATTGTCAAGAGGGGCCAGTTCTTAGAAAAAGATACACCAGGTAAGGGGATGGGTCAGAGGATGATTCTCAACAAGACAGATTGACACAGACTAGAACAACGGGCTAGAGTATATCAGCATTGGTGAGGAAGGTACAGGACAAGACAAGGTTTAGGTTTGTTGTTTATAGAGTTGCTATGAGTTGTAGCTGACTCAATGGCACATAACAAGAAAATGAACATTCCCTCTGTGATATATGTGGTTAGCATGCTGAGCTGCTCACTAAAAAATGGGAGGCTCAAGTTCACCTAGAGATAGTTAGAAAAAATCCTGATGAATTACTTCCAAACACTAATCTACGGAGAACCCTACAGACCACAGATGCATCTTGACTACATGAGTCAAAGTCAACAGTTTGAGTTCCCCCGTCTTGCTTTTAATAAACAAAACAAAGCAGAGTATACTATGCAAGTATTACGCTGAAACATAAAAAGACATGGCATTAGAAAACAAAAGGAAAGAACAGGCTCAGCAGTTCTCACGTTCAAAGAACTTTAAGAAAATATCTAGTCACAAGTTGTAATAGTGAAGGATTCAGTGGACAAATGTATTAAACTATGCATCAAAGAAAGATGGAAGAAATGTGCAAGATTCAGCAAAAAGTCACTGCAACAAAAAGAACTGATTGGTGCTCTATAATTTCAGAAGGTACCATCTGATGAGGAACTAGTTGTATTGAAGGAAGCTGTCCTGAAGTCACTGGCAAGCTGCAAAGTTCCAAGAATTGGCATAGTATCAACTCAAATATTTGAGCAAACAGATGCAGCACTCAATATGCCCACTTGTTTAATGGGGGGAGGGGGAAGCTGACTACCTGGAAGAGATCCATATTTGTGCTCATTATAAAGCAAGATGATCAAAAGTATTGGACATTATCATTAATATCATATGCATAGAAAATCTTGCTGAGGAAAGTTAAAAGTTGCTTTCAGGAGTGTAAGCACAACCAATTGCCAGAAGTTCGAACAGGATTCAGAATACACTGTTATCCATTCGATGTCAGTTAGCTCTTGGATGAAAGTAGAAAATACCAGAAAGATGTTGACCTGGTTTTATTGACTATTCAAAGGCATTTGACTGTGTGGATTATAACAAATGATGGATAACTTTGCAAAAAGTAGCAAGAGAAAGTTTAATTGTGCTCACGTGAAACCTGCACACAGATCAAGAAGCAGTCATTTGAACAAACAAGAAATACTCCATGGTTTAAAATCAGGAGAGGGTGTTGGATGCTTTCACTATACTTATGTTGATGTTGTTTTGTACCAGATCAGAATCATAGGAGCAGATTGCCCATCTATATTCTATGGAGCAGTTGGTAAATTTAAATTGTGGGTCTCGGTTGGCAACACAATTCCTTACCTCTAAGGGAGCCTTGGTGTCATAGTAGCAAGAAGCTATGCTGCAATTCGAAAGGCATGTTGTTCAAAGCCACAAACTGCTCCATGGGAGAAGTATGGGCAATCTCCTTCCATGGAATTAACTGCCTCTGAAACCCTGTTGGAGGGTCAGCTATGGGCTGATTCCGACAAGATGGCACACAACAACACTAACAAGCTATGAAATTGTATGTTGAGGAAATAATCTGAGAAACTAGACAATGTGATGAAGAACTTGGCAATGGGACTTAGATAACACAAGCTTGGTAGCTGAAAAGATGACCTGAAACATTTACTTTGAGAAGTCAAAGATTATAGGCTTCAGAATGGATTACAGATCAACATCAAGAAAATAAAAAATTTCATAGCTATATCAATAATCAACATGATGATAAACAGATAAAACTTTGGATTTTTCAGGGAATTCATTTATTTCTACAACTGATACCTATAGAAGAAAACTTGAGGAAATTAAAAAATGTATTGCATTTGAAAAATCTACTGCAAAGGACCTTTATAAAGTGTTAAGAGCAAGTATGTCACTTTGAGGACTAAGGTGAATCTGATATTAAATTGCCTCACATGTTTATGAAAGTTGTATCATGAGTAAAGAAGATTAAAGAATCAATGCTTTTGATTTGTAATTTTGATGTAAAACATTGAACATGCCATCATCACATTTCTGAAAAACAAGCAAATCTGTATTAAAAGAAGTACAACCAGAATGCTCTTTGGAGGAGATGCTGGTAAGACTCTGTATCACATGTTTGGGGCATATTATTTGAAGATATCAGTCTCTAAAGAAAGGAAGTCCATACAATGTTTGACTTGTTCCCATAAATCACTTCTGGTTTTCCACTTGCTCTTTAAGCTTCCAGATGCAACCTTGGAAGTCCACATGACATTCTTATCCAGCGCCTCCTACTACCACTTTAGTTTCTATAATTAACTAGAATGATTCGAAGAATGTACAGAGAGTGTCCCATACTTACAACCACATATTTACTATTTCCAAAACTATGTAAATAAAGAAGTACTTCTCTAAAGACCTTCTATTTCACAACGGGTGCGCTAATACCGAGAATGGGTATTCTTAATCAAGAAGCCTCTGTGTCTTGGAGTTGTGGGCTTTTATTGACCAGTCCTGCGAAATAGTCTGAATCACACCTCTTGAGGCTAGATAGTATTGATGTCGCAGATGAGTCATATCTGGCCTGACCAGTCCCACTTCCCAGAACAAATCTTGAGTTGTGACTTGGAATTCTTAGGCTAAGGAAGCTCAATCCCTCCAAGGGTTATTTCTCAAAAACCTAAGACAAAGACTTGGGGGGGGGGCGAAATAGATTCTTTTTCTTAACCCTCCTTTTAAAGAAGAACATCCTGTATTAGCTTATCAAGAAATGATAGATGAGAATATAATTTGACATATCGACTGTTTTAAAAATAGTTTTATTCTACATTTATATGTAACTGGTAGTTTGCTATGAATAGGATTTCAGAGCAGAAAGAATTTTCTCTAAATATTTTGAGGAATTTTTTCTAGCTTTCAGAATTGCTGAGAAGTGTGGTGTCTTTCATCGCTAAGGATGAAGCAATGAAAAAGTAAATGAGAGGTTGGAGGGCACAGGCAGGGCGTGTCAATTTATGGCCTCTGTTAAAAAGTTACCTACTTAGAAAATGAAGTTGGAATATTTTTGGAAGCCTAGTGAGATTTCTTCCAAACCATGGATTCCTTGACTATTCCATCTTGGAGAAACTATCCTGTTAGTTAACATCTCTGAGCTGAATGAGTAAGTTTCTAATCTTGGATAAAGGACATCTCTGCAGCTGTGTAGGAGTTGAAAGACGAGGCTCGAAATATTCAAATTTTGACTTTCAACCTTATTTCCCTCTCTTTTAAACGGCATTCCCACTTTAAGAAGAAATTGGGATCTCACAATTTCTTCACCCCCATTATGTATGGCTCTATCTACTTCTGGCCTCAAGGCCCAGTGAACTACTGATTCAAATTCCACTTGCCTATCTGATTTCACTTTCCAAAACGTCTCACTCTCTTTGTTGCTGTTACTGGTTGTTAGTTGTATGCCATCCATTCCCCCCCCCCCTTTTCTTCAACCTAGCACTTTGAGCATAAAGTAGAACCAAAAGCTTGATTAGAGTAAATGATGTTTCAGCTGGGGTCTGGTTTTCTGTGTCTCATCCAGTTGCTATTTACAAAGCAAACTGAACCTCTATGACATTTCTCACTCTGGAAAACAGAGCCACATTCTTCTCTTATCTCGCATGGTCTGGTCTCTTGCACTCAATTTAATGTTTAACTGGAGTTGCAGTTGCTTTATTTATTTGATGTGCTTTCTTCTTTCTGAGAAAAGTTTGCCCATTCAGTTAAAATGTGTTAGGTACATATTTTATTCACACCCATAGACATATTTTGTTTTTAAAAAACCTACAAGATTGTAGACTATGTGTAGCTTACTTAAGCTAATATTTAAACTATAAATGGACATCATAATAACTGTCAATATACAACTATTGTTGTAAAGCTAGAGTGCTTTTAACTACATAATCTCGCGTATTAATCACCATAAAAACTCGCAAGTTGTTTTTTTATCAACCCATAAAACTGAAAACTCAGTGCCATTAAATGAATTATGACTTAAAGGAACAGTCTGGAAAGAGTAAAATTGCCTCATGGCATTTCCAAGGCTGTAAACTTTGAACGTAAGTGGGTTACCACATCCTTCTCCCATGGTGCAGATGGGGGGGTTCAGAACACCAGTCTGTGAGTGAGCAGCCAATCACGGAACTACTAGAGCACCTTTATGTCAACATTACGTGAATTTTAACTTTTGAAAGCATTGTTTGTATCTGTTATTTTCAACAATACCCTGGTACTGGGCAGATACCAAAGCAAAAAAAAAGACTCAAACTCAGTGATTCTGGTTTAAGTAACTTCTCCTTCCCCCCCCACCCCCCCCCCCCACCCCCTGCCATCTGGTAACTGAATATTTCATTATCTAACACCTTGCTGTAAATCTTTGCAACATCCTCCAGGGAGGTTTATGGTTTAGAATTTGGCTTATTTTCTCTAGT
Organism: Elephantulus edwardii; assembly: GCF_000299155.1. NCBI lineage: Eukaryota > Metazoa > Chordata > Mammalia > Macroscelidea > Macroscelididae > Elephantulus > Elephantulus edwardii. Next base: position 2,015,271 of record NW_006400011.1, read on the forward strand.
GAGTTAAGGATCGAGCACTGAGACAAAATAGTGAGACTCAAATACTTTATCTTTTGTCCTCCATTACCTCCCTCGACCAAATGAATAACAGTAACAGTAAAATAAGCAACAAAATATGTTTTTATTCTGAGATATACTTTACCCAAAGAAAATATATGAATCTTGTTTGTATAGTCTGATTTATTTTAACATATCCAGGTGGAATCTCTGGATAGTGCAAATGGTTAAAAAGCTGACTCAATAGATTAAGTGTGCAAGTCTAACTCACCTCACAGAAGGCTCAGAAGCAAAGTGTGGTGATCAACTTCAGAAAAATCAACCACAGACAACCTAATGAAGCAGAGTATTATCTTGATACATGTAGGTTTGCTAGAAGTCAGTGTTAACAGCAACTAGATACACCCAGGTATCAGAATCCAGATGAAGATATGCCCATCAGTCCAGAAATCTATTCCGTGCCATATTTTTAGTCAATTGTCCCAAACCTACCACATTTCTCAGCTCTCATATTATAAATTAGTTTTGTACATCTTTTGCATGACCTTGATAGAAATAAAATTGTAAAGCATATATTTTTTGCTGAACAACTTCTTTTGTTTAATGTGTTGTTGTTGTTGTTGGTGGTGTTGTTGTTAGGTGCTGTCCAGTTGCTTGCAACTCATAGCAAACCTATGTACATCAGCCCTATCCTCTGCTATATCCTGTGCAAATCTTGTTTCTGACCCCAGTCACTGAATCAATCCATCTCATCGAGGGTCTTCCTCTCTTGCACTGTCCCTCTACCCTCCCACATGTTGGAGCTCTGATGGCCTAGTGCAAGAAGCTGTGCTGCAGTCCTGAAGGTGTGTGGTTCAAATCTACCAGATGCTTCGCTGGTGAAGGAGGGGCAGTCTCCTCCTGTGCCAGTCGGATTCGATTGAACGGTACAAACGGGGGGGGGGGGGGAACATGCACACACACAAAAAAACTATAAAAGGCATAGATTTTTTTTTAAAAAAATAAATCTCAAGACTTAAAGTTTGTAAAATGGATAATGAAATGGTTTTTCTTCTCAGAAAAGATATTATGGTTACAAAAATTCCCTCCCCCCCAAAATGGGTCTATACAATCAACAACAATAACAACATTATTATATTATTATATAAGAGCTCTGATGGATTAGCCTCTGGTGGTTGACTGTAAACCTAAAGCCTGAGCCTCCTTGTTGGTTCAAATCCACCCGTGACTCGAAGGGAGAAGGTAGGCAATCTCCTACCGTGTGATTTACAGACTCAGAACGCAGCTGCCCTACAATCTTAATGACATGCAGTTCGAATCCACTAGCTTCTCTGCCAGACAAGGGTGGGCAATCTCCTCCCGTCTGGTTAACTGCCTCCGAGGGTCAGCTATTGGTCAGTTCCTACTGAACAGAACAGAGCAACAACACATACATACATGTGTATGTATAAATATATATGTTGTTTATTATTTTATACCATTGAGTAAGAACAAACAGCTAACTCTTCAGCAGGTTTTCAGAGGCAGTAAATCACATGGGAGGAGACTGCTCATCTTTCTCTACAGAGCAGCTCACGAACCATATACCTTTGGACTGGCTGTGCAATTCCTTACCACTAGACCACCATTTGTTGTTGATTGTCATCGCATCGAACATGACTCATAGCAACTCTATGAACAGAAGACCTAATGCTTTTTCATAACTATCATTGTTTCTCCAAGTTCATAGAGTGTCCAGAGGCATGTGGTTTAGGAAGCGGATGCCACTCCTGCTTCCAAACCTGTTTTATAACTTGGGGCTCCACCAAACACTGTCCACATGGGGAAAACATTATGGTATTTGATATCCCAATGTCAAAAGGTTCAGCACCACAGCAAACCCAGGTTACTTCATACAGCACATTGAGAAAGAGTGGCGTACAAAGTGGAAAAATGTTCCTCCAGATATAACAACATTAGTCTCATTTAGCAGTGGTTAAGCATGTACTCAAGTGTTCTCAAGTCAAATAAGAATCATAGTGACCATTGCACAAAAGACCTAAACTCTGTTCTATAACCCTTCTCATTTCTGTACTTTTATAGAGTTTCCAGAGGCATCTTGTGTAGGATGTGGATGCCACTCCTGCTTCCCAACCTGAAACGATCTGGAAGCGCCTCCAAACACTGTTCATGATGGGTAACCATTGTGGTATTTGCCAAGACTATAGCACAGTGTTGTTCGGTATCACAGCAACTCCAAGTTATTCTGTATAGGAAATAGAAAAATGATTGCTGTATCATCTAAAAAAATATTCATTCTAAAATTAGACCATCAGACTCAACCCCTCACTATGAGATTGTAAAGACACACCCTTAAGAAAGCCTCACCCTTGGTCAAAAGTTGAACTGACACCTGCTTTTGGGGAGGAAGGAACAGTTACACACATGAAACATGACCCCCAAAACTTCCCTTACGGAATCACCATCAAGAGGTGACTGCTATCAGATGCTAGGAGCCAACTTGTAGAGTAAACCACCAGAGATTTCTTAAATATATATGCATATATAAGGATACATACATTTACATATTTATTTATTTATATAACAAAGATCAAGAAAGCTACTGCATCTTTAAAATAACTGGCTGGTTGAATAAAAAATATTTGCTGGATTTGAAACACTCAAGTATATTTTCACTCATGGAAACATACAAGCATAATTCTGAAACAAAGATAATTAATGAAGTGGGAGTGAATTCCATCTAAACTAAATCTGGTAAGTAATCAAGATCAGATTTTTTATTTTGTTGGTTCTTTTTTAATTTTTATTTTATTTTATTATTTTTGTATGTGTACCATCAAATCAGATCTGACTGGTAAAGGAGGAGATTGTCTCTCCTCCAACAAAGAATCTGGTGGATTTGAACCGAGCACCTCTGGGATTGCAGTATGGTTTTTTCTAAAAAAAGTAGTAGGCAATGTAGAGAAAATGTTTAGCTCTTACCATCATTTCTTTCTTCTAAGTATACTGTATATGTATGAATACATTCTGTCTTTATTTGAACTCATTGCTGTGAAGTCGAAGTCGGCCCATGGCTGAACTTGAGGGCTGTAAATCACAGGAAAAGAGACTTCCCATCTCTCTCCTATGGAATTGCTGATGGGTTTGAATTACCTTCCAGAGAGGCTTGACATTTGCAGCTGACTCCCTGGGCTCTAGGACACCAGAAGACCCTTTTATGTCTTTAGAATGTCTGAAAGCTCACAGATTATAAATTGCCAAATGAAACAGAGGTGAGCCTTAAATCAATAATATCAAGTTAAGTAAAGTTTAAAGGTTGCTTGTAGACCGTGTGTGATACAAAGTGATCGAGCAATTTGCTTTCTTACAGGCATCTGGAAGAAAGTTGAAGAACATATAGATACTTATCTTTACTTTAAAGACTTTTTCACGGCTTATCTCATTTAAAGTCCACAAAATCAAAAATGGCTGCTTTTTCTCCCAAAATAAATGCTTTTTTTTCTAGATTAAAAAAAAGCCAAATATTTGTGCTCTCTTTGGCAGCACATATACTAAAATTGGAACGATACAGAGAAGATCAGCAAGAAGTGTTCCATATTTTTTTTTTAAAAAAGCCAAATGTTTGAGAGTTTAGGTGACTTGTCTATGTTGTTGTTTTTATTGTTAGGTGCTATGGAATCAACTATAACTCATAGCAACCCTACCAACAACAGATCAAAATCATGTCATCCTCACAATCTTCACCATACTCCAACCCAGTGTTGCAGTCATTGTGTTAGTCCATAACTTGCCTTCTTCTTGTTGTTGTTATTGTTGTTGTTGTTAAGTGACATTGAGTCATAGGTGACTCATAAGCACCCTATAAACGAAAGACGTATATAACACTTATTTAACTTACATCCTTTCTCCAGATTCATAGGGTTTCCAGAGGCAAGCTATTTTGGAAGTGGATGCCACTCCTGCTTCCAAGCTTGTTTTATTCGGGGAGCTCCACCAAACACTGTCCGCCATGGGTAACCATTATTGCACTTGACACATCAGTGTCACAGTGTTCAGCTTCACAGCAACCACGAGTTATCTCTATACAGCAAGTGGACAGACCAGGGCTATACGACCGAGAAGAATGTTTGACCAAATACAATTAAAAACAGGCCTGAGGGCTGTGGATTAAAGTCACTCACCTTCGACTTGGTAGCATCACTGTCTGCATACTAGGTCAACTGAGCTCTCTCATTGTTGTTGTTGTTAAGTAATAACTTGCTTTAGATTATATAATAAGCAAGGAACTAAGATGAAGATCAAAAATTTACTTCTCAGGTCTGTACACCAATCTTTTTGTTGACCCTTTCTATATGAGAGTCAATTCATTAACTATTTTTCCATCACCCTCTAAGTGTAGAAATAAATTAAATCACTGGCAATAAGAGAGATACAAATCAGAACCAAAATGAGGTATCATCTCACCCCAGTAAGAGTGGCAAAGTTTAACAGGGAAGCAAGTAACAGATGTCAGAGAGGATATGGCGAGAAAGGAACTCTTATACATTGTTGGTGGGAATATAAAATGGTGCAACCATTCTGGAAAGCAGTTTGACACTTCCTCAAAAAGCTGAACATAGAAATTGCATATGACCCAGCTATTCTACTGCTTGGAATATACCCTGAGAGTATGAGAACTGAGGCATAAACTGAGATTTGTACACCAATGTTCATAGCAGCATTATTCACCATTGTAAGAACATGGAAACAGCCCATATGTCCAACCACAAATGAATAGACTGAGAAATTATGGTACATTCATACATACAATGGAATACTATGCAGCATGCAGGAGCAAAATCTTTGTAAATTATTATCTAATTTGGAAGGGACTGGAGAGAATTATCCTGAGTGAACTAACTCAGTCCCACAAGGATGAATATTGTATAACACCGTCATTGTAGAATGAGTATAAGGATCCAGGAGGAGTGGAAGTCTGGAAGCAGAAGGATGTGGATGTGCAGGGGGAAGGGGGGATTAATCATTGGCTTGTACAATTTGTTCGAATTTATATTAGAATTTTGTAAATAAACTAGTGGAAAAAAATAGAAAGAAATTGTTATATACAAATAAAATTATTAAGTGTCTCAGTTGCAGTGAAATAAATACTCAAGTCATGCAAGAGCAATAAAAATCCTAAAAGCTACTAAAAGCTATCATATAAACTGAAATAGAAATTTGTCGTTTCACTGCCATTAAGCCAATCCCCACTCATAGTGACAGTGGAAGATTAAGTAAAACTGCCCCCCTAAGGTTCCCAGGGCTATAAGGACTTCAGACTCCCCCCACCCCTTTTTTTTCTTCCACAGAGCAGCTCCTAGGTTCAAACCACTGATCTTTTAGCTAGCTGACTAACTGCCTTAACCACATTACCATCAGAGCCCCTTAGACTAACTTCATAGTTTTCTTCTTATGTTTTTGTTGTTGTTGTTGTTAAGTGCTGTCGAGTTGTGGGTGACTCATAGTGACCCTGTGAACGAAAGAGCTGCACAGTTGTATAACTTTTGTCCTTTCTCCAGGTTCATAGGGTTTCCGGAGGCAAGCTATTACGGAAGTGGTTGCCACTCCAGCTTCCAAGCTTGCTTTAATTAGGGAGCTCCACCAAACATTGTCCACCATGGCTAACCATTCTCTTACCTTTTTAGGACATATTTATTTCTTAGCATAGCCATTGTTATACATGACTCTCATATAAATATCATAACAAGTGCAGGAGGAAATTACTTCCACATTTCTTGAAGGAGCATATATATTTAGGCAGAGAGGGAAGTAGTCATCACTCAAAATCCCTAAAGCTACCAGAATCTGGAAAGTTACAGAATGCCTACAGAACTGAAACATTTCTAACAAAACAGAGTTCAACAGAAAGAAAAATTGTCAATAAAAATAGAGAAAACCCTCAACTTCCCCCAAATCATAGAAACGACGATCTAAGGCACGGTAATACATTCCTTTTATCCACCGATTAAGTCAACAAGTATTATCAAAAATTCTGGAGATAATCTGACGAAGTAGTTCAGAGCCAGCTGTGCTGCTCACCCAAAGGCTGTATCTCTCAAATCCATGCGCGCCCCTCACACGGGTGATAGGTAGTCTCCTCCAGTTGTGAAGGGAAATCCCGAGAAGGGTCAGCTAAGAGTGCAGTCCAATTCAGCAGTAATGTTTATTGATTTTGATTATTGTTGTTACTAAAAGTAGCATTGAATTTAGAGGTAATAGACTTAGATTTAAAGAGTAAAAGCATAAGCAATTTAGAAGACAAAAGAAAAATCTTTGTGATCTGAGTTAGGCAATATGTTTTAGACATGACGCCATAAATACAACACATCCAAGAAATAGTTTATATTAAATTCATTTATGCTAACAACTCTCACAACACATTTCTAAGGAAATCACTGTTTCTACAGTAATGGGTTCTTTGACTATTTTGTTTCTAAATTATACAGAAGCAGACTGTTAGCATGTTTCCCACAAAAGGGCTGGGGAACCAGTCTTAGAATTGTAACTGACAAGAGGACTCTGGAGAGTAACTCTAACTGCAGAAATGTGGTAAAATTAACACATTTTGCATCCTTTCAAGGAACAATCTGCTTTCACCCTATCCAGGATAGATTTGTTTGTTCTCTTGGCAATATGTTCAATAATCTTCTTTAGCACCACAGCTCGAAGGCATTGATTTTTTCTTCTGTCAACCTTATTCATTGTCCAGCTCTTTGATGCATAGCAAGTAATTGCAAAGACCATGGCCTAGATCAGGTACACTTTAATTTCTAGAGTTCCCCAATGCAATTCGTGGCTTGGGGTTTTTTGGTTTGGTTAGTTGGTTGGTTTTGGGGTTTTTAAAAAAAAATTTTCTTACTGCTGGTGCCAAGTATGTTGATTTTGGACCTGACATTGTTAAAAATCTCAATCTCTTCCCCATCTAACATAGTGCTGCAAATTGGCCCAGTGGCAAGACCTTTGTCTTCTTGATGTAGAGCTTCAAATCATATTGAAGGCCCCAGTCCTCGACATTCTGCAGCAAATGTGTCAGGTCCTCCTCAGTTGTGGCAAGCAAGGTTGTATCATCTGCTTTATGCAGGTTGTAGACTGAAATAGTCAATACCTAAGGATTTGAGTTGCTCTACTGGATGTACTGTTGTTGTTTCTGCTGTTGTTGTTGTTGTTGATTGCCTTCGAGTTGAACACGACTCATAGCAACCCTATGAACAAAAGGCATGAAGGCCCTCTACACCTATCGACGTTTATCAAAGTGCATAGAGCTTCTGGAGGCATGTTGTTTAGAAAGTGCATGCCACTCCTGGTTCCAAATTTGTCATAGTATGTTAGTGTTGCTATGTGCTATTGAGCTGCCTCTGATGCATAGCGACCCTATGTACAAGAGCTCTGAACTTTCCCTGAGCCAGTCTCACTAATTACAACATACTAACCTTCATTGCCCCAGTTACTGTATCAATCCATCTCATCTGAGGTCTTCCTCTCCTGCACTGTCCACCCACTCTCCAATGTCTAATTTCTCCTGGACACATGCCCAAACTAAAGGAAGACAGAGCTTCAAAATCCTAGCCTCTAAGGAGAGACTTGGTTTCACCCTCTCCAAGATAGACCTATTTGTTTTCTTAGCAGTCCATGGTGTGTTAAGACTCTTCTCCAACACCACAACTTGAAGGCATTTATTCTTCTTTTAATCCCTAGTCATTGCCCAACTCTCGGAAGCATAACAAGTAATTGGAAAGACCATGGCCTGGATTGGGCACATCTTTATCTCTAGACTGACGTTGTTGCTCTTCAGCACCCTGGAAAGGTCCATGACAAAAGATTTTCCCAATGTGATTCGTCTTTTGATTTCCTGACTGCTGATGTTGATTGTGGATCTGAGCAGAGTGTAGTTGCTAACAACCTCAATCTCTTCTCCTCTATTATGGTGCTGCCAATTGGTCCAGTGGTGAGAATCATTGTCTTCTTCATGTTGCGTTTCAATCCATATTGCAGACTACAGTCCTTGACCTTTTGCACCGGGTATATATGGTGGCACGGTCCATAGAAAGTTGTACAGCTAACCAAAAGGGAGGTAGCTATATAGTAGGAAGATATGGGACTTTCCTTTCCGTAATTATCTACCACCTTGGGACCCTTATAAGGAAATCCTACTTTGTCCTATAGAATTATTGTAAATCAGAGTAGACTCTGTGATAATGGCTTTGGCCCCAGGTTTGGGATGCCAGAAGTCTGAATTTAGGGCAATGCACTCTTCTTCTGTAGGCTCTGGAGAAAGGTCTTTGTCTCTTCTGAGCTGCTGTGGCTTAGCAGTCCTCTTAAGGCTTGGTGTTTCTCTGCCCTCATCTTAGTTTTTGGCAGGGGGTGGGGTGGGGGGTGGGGGTGGTATTTTTTGTGTTGGGAGGAGAGAAGGAGAATTATGTCTTTGAGCTGTGGTGCTGGAGAAGAGTATTGAATGTACAATGGACTGCTAAGAAAACAGATTCATCCTGGAGAGGGTTAAACCAGGCTGCTCCTTGGAGGCAAGGATTTTGGGGCTTTGTCTGACAGACATACTTTGGGCATGTTGCAAGGAGGGACAGGTCCTTGGAGAGGGACATCATGCTTGGGAGGGTGGAGGGACAGCGCAGGAGGGGAAGACCCTCTATGAGATGGATTGATTCGGTGACTGGGGTAATCGGGATGGGTGTGCCAGAGGCGGTGCGGTTGGCGCAGGATAGAGCAGGGTTTAGGGCTGTTGTGCATAGGGTCACTATGAGTCGGAAACGACTCGACGGCACATAACAACAACAATATTTAATCTACTTTTATATCTTAAAATGACTGATTTAATACACACCCTACACTCATAAGCATGCCAAAGAAAACTCATTCTCCAATGAGATTATAAGCACTGAAATAAAGTTTAGGATTTACAGCAAATATGTTAGAGGAACACAGTCCAACCCTTAGCACCGTTTTCATACTATTTCTTACATTACTTTTAAAATTGTAATTAATTTCTATTTTTAAAGACACTCATGATGCTTCCAGAGTTCTTTCTGTTATCTAAAATCCTATTTATTCTAATGGATAGATTGCTATTTGTTATTGTTATAATCCATGGAGTCAGAACCTATTCATGGCTGACCCTCTAGTGGTTTTCAGAGGCTGTAAATCACAGGGGAGGAGGTTACTCATCTTTCACCCTCGTGTAGCTGGTAGATTTGAACCATTGCCTTTGGTTTGGCTGTGTAATTCGCTACTAAGCCACCAGAACTCCCTATATTGATCTTTAGGGAGCTTCATGATTGGACATTATGTGCATGACAATTAAAAATGTAGAACAGGACAAGCAATTACAATTGCAAAATTAATTTGGGGGTAGGTAGGAAAATATGCATGTATGAATGAATGAGAAACCAATCTCTTTGTAAACTTTCACTAAAACCAAAATTCAAAACTTTAATTTCAACAAAAGAGCTGAAAATATTTTTGAAGAGCAGCTTCTGTCTTGAAGGCATTCAGCACACAATATATTGGTTCCGCGTGAGACAGAAGAGGGTGAACACGAACAAAAGACACTCCCTGGCTGGCCCCTCTGTGTGCCTTTGCACATAGACTCTTAGTGTGTGTTTTGTACAGCCTTGGTTAGGAGAAGGTTTGAGATATTTTGTTTATGGAGTGTGATCCCATTTTTATAAAGTTAAAACCAAAATAGCGTATCTATCATATGTGAGTATGTATATATGTGTATTATATTATTGTGAGTACCATTGCATAGAAGCATATTTAAAAGGAGTGGGCTGGTTTAAAATTGAGGTGGGAAGAAACTATTAACTCTGTTTTATACATAATTGGTGTATCCTTTTAGCAGTTAAAATAAGCATGTGTTCCTTTTGTTAAGAAATTAAGTGACACTGAAGAAAATTAAAACAAGTTCACAAGAACCAAAATATGACTTTGTGTATAACCCACCTGAATGTAAAAAAGATTTCAAGTATAGCTTTTAGGCATTGGACACTAATTATCAAAGACCAGATAAGTTGTGAGATGACATCAAGGACATCATCCATTAAGAAAGCAAAGAGTCATTTAAAAGATAGGGGAGGAAGACACTGAACATGCTACCGTAGAGCCGCATAGAGATATGTGACTGTTGCATAGAGATATGTGGTAGCTCTATGTTCATTGCCCCCACTCTAGAAAGAGAGGGCAGCAGCCAGACAGAAAGTGGTCTCCTCCTGCCCTGCACACTAGGACCTTCAAGGACAATTACAAACATTACAAGGAGCGGGTGAAAGCAGGAGAGATTCCCACCATGCTACTGGAGCCCTGAGAGGGCAGCTGCATAGAGGTGCATGTGGCCTTGTCCCCCCTACCCACCCTGCCGTTTCCCAGATAAAGAGAGTGCAACAGCCAGGAGGAAGTTGGTCTCAGATTACACTGTGATCCACCAAGGACAGTACAGAGTCCAGAAAATTCAGGTACTACTCAAGTGAGATTTTGACAGGGCTGCACTGTAGTCCAGAGAGAAGTGGAAGACTTTAAGGAAAGGTGAATTTTTCAGAAAGGACTCCTGGTACAGCAAGTTGCTCTTCTCCATAATAGAAGCACATTATAACTGCAGCTAATTCCTAACATCATAAAGATAAAGAACTATTAACAACCTGTGCAGACACAATAGAAATGGCCTAATACATAACAATAGAAAGTTCACCTAATGCCAAGAAAGCAGCATACAGATTCAAACTTTGTTAAAAAAATTTAAAAATAAATAAAATATGTGTCCTCCTAAAAAATCAGAACATATTGCATATCTTATGGATATCCCTAGAGACAGGGAACCAGAAAATAATATTGATGTGGAAATAAATTACTAGCTATAGAATAAGGTGGAAATGATAGAAAAAGAATGGGAGTCACAAATAAAGGGAAACTCCAGAGACAGGGAGAAGAAATATATCACCTAGAGGAAAATGAACAACTATGGAAGAAATTTCAAAAGATGGAGGAAGGAATTGGAACTATAGACAAAGAGATACAAGAACTTAAAAAA
>NW_006400011.1:2027756-2038850 GCF_000299155.1 Elephantulus edwardii
GAGGGACAGTGCAAGAGAGGAAGACCCTGGAAGAGATGGACAGACACAGTAAATGCGACAATGCAGGTAGGTGCATCAGAGACAGTGAGACTGGGTCAGGATTGGGCAGGGTTCAGAACTATTGTGAATAGGATCACTATGAGTTTCAATCAACTCAATGGCACATAACAACAACAACATCACTAATATTACTTTCAAGAAAAACTTTTGCTGAAGATTATTTTTAAATGGCTAGAATTGTATATTGACAGACAACTTCCAGAAATTCAAGCGGAATTTAGAAGAGATCCTGGCACCAGAGAAACTACTGCTGATGTTAAATGAATCTTAGCTAAAAGCAGAGAAGAATGTGATGTCTATGTTTTATTGTCTAGTGCAAAGGTATTTGACTGTGTAGATCACACACGCAAAAAAAAATTATCGTTAACATTAAAAAGAATGATAAAAACAGAACACTTAATTGTGTTTCTGCAAAACCTGTACCTAAACCAAGAGGCCATTGCTCAACGTAAGGGTACAATACATAGTTTAGTATCAAGAAAAGTGTATGCCAGGGCTGTATTCTTTCTCCATATATAGTTTGCATGCTAAACAAAGCATTTGATGCCTTGGGCTGTCAATAGAGCAAATAAATGTCTTCAAGGAAGTACAACCAAATTGCTCTTTATTTTTTAATATATTTTTTATTAATTTTTATATAATAATACCTTCACAGTGTGTTTCATTCTTACACATTGTGTTTTATAGTCTTTCATTTACATTGTTTCATATAATCATGCACATACATTCTATTTTACATTATTTTTATACTAGTTTATTTACAAAATTCGAATACATTCATTTCCACACCAAATTATTCTCAATTCCCTCACACCCATAAAATTATGGGACCCCATGTTTAATCCTCCCCCCAAATCCCCCACATCCTTTTCACTCTGCTTTCATGCCCCCCCCTTGGATCCTCGTACTCATTCTACAATAATGGTTTTATACAGTATTTGTCCAGCAAGTAATAAATGATGGAGAGGATGTGGTGAGATAGGAATTATTATACATTGTTGGTGGGATTGTACAATGATACAACCGCTCTGGACGGCAGTTTGGCACTTCCACCATCAAATCGGATCTGATTGGCACAGGAGGAGAATGCCCCTCCTTCTGCAGCAGAGCATCTCATGGATTTGAACCTCGTGCCTTCGGGGTTGAAGCATAGCTTCTTGCCACTAGGCCACCAGAGCTCCCTTCCAAGGTGCTCTTTAGCGGCAAGAACGGTGTAAGTTGTCTCACAAACTTTGAGTATATTTTTAGAAGGCATCAGTTATTGGAAAAAAGACTTTATGCTTAGAAAGATGTAAGAGGAGATCTTCAACAAGATAGATTGATACAGTGACTGTAACAATGGGCTTGAGTACCTCAGAGAGGACATCAGGATTAGGGTAGGGTTCAGATACGTTGTTCATAAGGGTACACAACATCAACAATATTGGAATGTGTTTTGAAGAGCGTGTTACCTGAAAATGCATGCATTTTGCTGAACATTACAATTAATATGTAAAAATGTGTAAAATTCATATTGTATTTTTATTATTAAAAAATAATAAGCTTTTGTTTTCAATTAAATGGAATGACTGATTTCTAGTCCTTTCTAAAATGGACTTTGTGTTGTCAACAGTTCAGCTTTGTTATATAAAACGTTAAATTAAAATATATGAAAAAAATGTTTTTTAAGTTATTAAAAATACTCAATCTCATTGGTGTTAAGTACGAATTGACTCATAGGTGACACTTCAAGTGATTTCAGAGGCTGCAAATCAAACAGGAGGAGATTATCCATCTTTCTCCAGGGTCAACCTAGTGCATTTGAAGTGGTACCAACTATAGGTTAGCAATACAACTACTATTTATCTATTAACTTGATTGTTACAGAAGAGTGAAAATTGAGGAGTGCTTAAACTTTACTGTCAATTCCAAAATCCTGTAAATCGTTAGCTTTAACTAGATTTATGTATGTAAGATTTACTTTTGTGCTTGAACAATTTCAAAATAACCACTATTATTTCAATCTAATATTAAATAAAACATAATGTTGAAAGTAGAAACATAATTTTCTCTAGTGCATCTTACATAATTGCTAATTATATTAATAATTGTATCATTAAAAATTATAGGTCAATTGCTTTGTCATTTAGTTTCCTTTCAATCATAATATTATTTCATTATTTATCAAACCACTTCTGGTGAGACAAATATTCTAAATGTCAGGAATAATAGTTGTTGTTGTTGTTGTTGTGTGCCATCAGGTCAGAACTGACTCATAGCTGACCCTCCATCTGGTTTTTAGAGACTGTAAATCACATAGGATTGATCGTCTTTCTTCCACAGAGCAGTTAGGGGATTTGAACCATTTTGCCTTTGGTTTAGTAACATAGCTTATTACTGAGCAACCAGCACCCTCTGGAAAAATATTTTAAAACAGATTAAATGTATATATTACCATTATTATTTTTAAAAATACATTCCTTTTATGAGTAATTTTAAATATTTTCTAAAATACAACTTTTAGTATCAACATTACGATTCAATTTGCAGTTATCATTGTCCCCAAAAAAAAACTATTTGGCAATTGAGGATTTTCATGTCCTTTTCACAGAAATGTTTCCCAAAAACATAGATATAACTTATCATAGAGTATAATTTCCTGAAGGTGGCAGCATCCTAAGCAAATCTGCCTTTGACTCTGACCTTCCCAAAAAGCTACCTTTATTTATGAGATATTATTACATTAATTGGTTAGTGTGGCTAGTAACAATACAAATTATTATTAAGAATAAAAGAAATGTAACAGTACTCAGCATAATGACATGAGTCTTTAAAAAGCTTCTTAGCCTATATTTTAAAGTGCATAAATTATATTCAAGACAAATATCTTGATCAAGATTTTCTGATATTTAAGATTTCTGTTCAGATTTCTAGTGACTTCTCCAGTCATTCATTTTCTTATTCATATTGTCAAAGTGACAAAGTAGCAGAGATGCTTTTTAATATTTCAGCTTCCCACTTAGAGGCTTTACTTATCAAAAAGAAATATGTTGTTTGTGCGGGGAGAGGGGTGCAACAATGAATGAATGGAATTCCAAAATCTCTGTAGGTGTTCATTGAAATGAAAAATAAACAACCTAAATTTAAAAAAAAAGAAATATGCTTAATATCAGTTATTTCTTACTATTTGTTTACATGTCACAGGAATAATTTCCCTGTTTTTTCACTGTTACTTTTGATACTAGGAGCAGCCCCATAAATGAGACCATTCCTAACTGAAATATTGAGTGGCAAAGTAATTACTCAATTTCATTTATTGCTTTAAGTAAATACTCCTAAGTTCAAGAAAATATTATTTGATGGCATACTTTTGAAGATAAAGAAATGTAACAGTACTCAGCATAACGACATGAGCCCTAAAAGGTTCTTAGTTACATCACACACTACCCTTTAAAATGATAAATTATACTCAAGACAAATATCTTTCATAGTTACTCTTCAGCAAGTTACTGCTGTTATCTTTTCCATTAAAAGGCAGATTTCCTCATGTTTACTTGGTGACTCACACAGGAATCAGGTTCATTATCACCACCAGGACAGTGATTGTCATCCCCTCTTAAATACTGTGGGAAGCAAAGAAGGCTCAAAGGAAATGCCAGCTCCAGGGCTGAAATGGAAGGCTTGTTATACGAACCATAATGTCCGAACCATAATGTCCGTAGAGCTTTCCATCAATTTTCAATCCAATTGTACCTAGATTTACCCACATTCATACAGGAGCTGTCTTTTCTCAGTAATGTTCTTATCTGTCATTAATTCAATTCCCTCCCACAGCAGCCTTGTGGGGCAGAGTAGAGCTGTACTAACGGGTTTCCAAAACTCTCCTCTTTACAGATGAGGCTCCTGGTGGGTTTAAATGGCATATATTTGGTTGAGAGTTGAGCACTTTGACCTCTGGGCCACAAGAATCCCTTTACCTCATGGTAGAGTTATTAAACTTTGAAAGTATCTTTCTCCACAGAGTTTCTTAGCTCCCTGTATTTGTCACCTAAAATTAGCTGTATTTCTCCATTCACAATAATTTCTGGATTGATTTATAGCCATTTATTTGTTATTACATTTCTAGTAATGTAGAATTGAGCATCTAAATGATGTGTTGTTGTGCTGTGTTGTGGTACCATAAAATAGCTGACCCTCGGAAAAGCGTGCATTCGGTCCTTACCTGCATCCTCATCTTTTCATTCCTAACCTGCATTCTCATCATTTCTCATCATTCTCTTTGTTCTCCTACACATTATCATTCTTTCTTCCTTTCATTCTTTCATTTTCTTACCTCTCCTCTTCCTTTCTGTGGTGTCTGACTGCACAAGCCAAGTGGATGAAAAAAAGTTGTCCTGGGATATTTCCCAAAAGCTAGAGAATTGAGAGTTGATATCACAGAGCTAGCAATTGTACTGAAGGTGAATGGACAAGGTTTAGAGCATGGTTTATCCGGGTGTTAGTTAGTAAGCATAGGAAAACTGGAAAATAGAGCTGGAAACAAGGAAAATTCTAGAAAGTATATGTATGAATTAAAACCCCCAAATTTCCATCATATTCACTCAGTAAATCTTACTTTTTATGTATTTAGGAAAAACAAGTTTAAAAGTACTAAAATATATGACTTAAATTCCTCAATATTGATAATAGGTAGAGTACACACTCAGCAGACACACAGTAGACATATGAGAAAGTGTAAAGTGAAATAAATTGGGCTTTTCTATTCCAAACATTGTTAAAAGGGGCTTGAAGAAGAGGAGATTTACGAAAAAGAATAAGAAAATTGTTTTAGCCTGAAAATAGAATGACTTAGGCTATTAGGATGACCTTACAGCCAGAAGAAATATGAAAAGGGAAAAAAATAAATATGATTGAGAACTGTGTCTGGGAAGTGAAAATAGGAGACATGAAAGTTTAAACACCAGAAACAATGTAAGGATTACAAAGGTAATTAATAATTGCATCAGAGGGAGATTAAAGAACATGGGCAAGAAAAAAGAAAGATAAGTCATGATTACAATGTTTGAGAATGACAGAGGAGAAGAGAGAGAAAGGCAGAAGGAGGAAGAGAAAGAAAAGGAAAAGAAGGAAAGACAGCTAGAAAGGACAATAGAGAAGACTAAATGTTGAAAAGAAATATTTTGTTCATTGAGATGTTGTTGTTAGGTGCCATTGATTATACCACTACTTGTAGCAATCCTATGAACAACAGATTGAAACCTTGTCCTATTCTGCACCAGTCTCATGATGCCTGCTGTACTCAATTCCACACTGTTGCATGTTGCATGTTCCATATTAATTGGAATGATGCTGCTACTGTTGTTGTTAGGTGTTATTTATTATGTACAACTCATAGTTACCCTATGAACATCAGATCCGAACCTATCTTATCCTGCCCCATCCTTATCATTCCTGATGCACGTGGGCCCCATTTCTACTGTCACTGTAGCAATCCATCTCATTAAGGATCTTCCTCTCTTTTGTTTCTCCTCCACCTTTCCAAGCAATAGCAGCACTTAGCAACATACATACTCAAGGTATCTGAGACAAAGCTTTGCTATCTTTGCCTCTAAGGAGCACTGTGATTGCATTTTCTCCAAAACATATTTGTTTGTTCTTTTGGCAGTCCATGGGGTATTTGTTACTCTTCTCCAACACCACCATTCAAAGCCATTGATTCTTCTGCCATTTTATTCATTGACTACATGTCAGATGCACAGGAGGTGTTTGGAAAGATCACAACATGAACCAGGTATACCTTAGTCTTTAAACTGATATAATTGCTCTTCAAAACTTTGGAGAAGTCCCTTATAACAGATTTTCCTAAAACACTACATCTTTTGATTTCTTGACTTCTGGTACCAAAGGATCCAAGTAAGATGAAATTATGGACACTTTCAATCCTTTCTCCATCTATTATGATGTTGCTTATTGGCTTCGTTGTGGGGATTTTTGTTTTCTTGATGTTGAGGTGTAAGCCACATTGAAGGCTGTAGTTAGTCCTTAACCTTCTGTAAGAAGCGCCGTAAGTATCTTGCCTTAAGATCGCTATCAGCAACCAAGGTTGTGTCACCTGCATAATGCAGATTATTGATGACTCTTCCCCCAATCCTTATACCTCATTCTTCTTCATTAAGTCTTTTTCCTCTAATGATTTGCTCAATGTACAAATTGAACAAGTATGGAGAAAGACACTGTCCTGACACACACGTTTTTTTAAATTTTGATTTTATATTGGTTTGCATATAAAATTTGTATACTTTGTGTTTCACACTATCATTTATTCCCATTGTGTTTAGTACAATCATTCCCAACCATTGTGTTTTATAAAATTAATCACCGTTGATCTATACCCACTGTTGTTCAGTCTTTCTAGTTGCTCACTGAATTGTTCCATTTCTTTCCCGTTTTGGTGAGGATGGGTAGGAAGGAAATCATGGGGTCACACAACTTAATGGGTGGAAGGAGGGGGTAAAGGACACACTTGTCTTTGTATTTAAACCTTGACCTATTGGGAAAACAGCTTCTTGGTCCAAGTGTAGATTTTGCATAAACATAATTAAGTTTTCTGAAACTCCCATTCTTCTTAATGTTAGTCAGAGTTTATTATTATTATCCACACAGTCAAATGTCTTTTCATAGTAAATTAAACAAAAAGACGTTCTTCTGGTATGTTGTTATTGTTGTTATGTGACATCAAGTAGACTATGACTTATAGCGAACATATGATCAATGGCTCTGAACCTTGCCCTATTCTGAGCAAAACTGACTGTATCTGACACACGTGATTCCGTTACCTCAGTCATTGTTACCATCTGCTTCATGCAAGGTCTTCCTCTCTTGTGCGGATTTCTCTATCCTTCCAAGCATGATGGCCTTGTCCAAGGACTGGTCCCTTTTGGGGCCTAACTTTTCACCTGTCTAAAATATGTGAGACAGAGTTTCAAAGTCCTTGCTCCAAAGAGCAATCTGGTTTCATCCTCTCCAAGACATACTCATTCTCTTGGCAGTCCATGGTATGTTCAATATTATTCGAAAGCACTACAACTCAAAGTCATCAATTCTTCTGTCATCATTATGCGTTGCCCACCTCTCAGATGTGCAACAAGCAATTAAGAAAACCATGCTTTGGACCAGGCACACCTTGATCTCTAGTCTGACATTATCGCTCTTCAGCTTTCTAGAAAGTTCTTGACAGTAGATTTTCCTAAAGCAACTCATCTTTTGACTGCAGCTGCTAAGAATGTTGATTCTGGATCTGAGTGAGATGTAATTGCTGTCAACTTCACTCTTTTCTCCATTTTAATGATGTTGCCAATTGGCCTGGTGCTGAAAATTTTTGTTTTCTTCTGGTATAGTGAGGAGGAAATAAAACTGGGAATGATTAAAAAGAATCAGTAATATTGTGTCATAAAGAGAAGGAAAAGCTACTCTGAGATCATGAGTCAAGGGGGAGCATGGGAGACACAGAAAATGTGAATGACTCAAAAAGAGTCAGATTTGAGCCACCAGCAAAAGAAAAATATAAATTCTAGATGACAAACTAATGTTCACTTCGAGCAAATATGTAATTTAATTGTTGAACGGAGAGACGACAATAGTTGAATAGATTTTAAATTTTTCATATCTCAGAGGGTGTGATAGACAATAAGCAAACCATGGGCAGTATCTAGAACATTTCTCATGTTCAGCTGAAGTTACACAATGCAAACACACTGAGCAGGCACAAATTCATATCATTCTTCAGTATTAGCTACCTGGAAAAGTTTAGGTATTTTGCATTTAAGATGCATTCACTTATTTCCTGGCCTCTCTTCCTAAATAAATTATCTCTGTCTCCTGCTTTTTGTCAAAGCTAATAAGGACAGGAGTGGCAGGGCAGAGCCACCCAAAGCGTAACTCCCTCCTCCTTTGCCCGTGGGGAGAATACACTACTCACTCAAATCATGCAGCATCTACAGTTTCCACCCAGTTTCAAACTTCCTATTAGAATATTTCTTCTCTTCTCTGAACTTCCAGGGCAAGGAAAGGAGAACACAGCCTTGTAAAGAAAATTTTTTATTTCTTCCATTGACATAATAGCCAACGTTAACTGTTCTGTATGTAGATCAGGGATATTTATTTACAGGGGTGGCATCCACTTCCTAAACCACATGCCTCTGAAAACTATGAACACAGACAAATGAAGATATAGTACAGGGTTCAGGTCTATTGTTCATGGGGTTGCTATGAGTTGTGTTTGACCAGATGGCATTTAACAAGAACAACAACAGCAATAACAATGTCCTTTATGAGATATTGGATAAACCTGTCACGCCAAAGGATCTCCAAACTTGTGAGAAATACTCGGCAGATACTGGAATTTATAGCAGGTTCTTCTGTAACTAAGTTAACATAAGGTGACTGAAGTGTAGGAAAAGAGATATTTTTTAATGACAACTTTAGGAAGGCGATACTCTCCCAATGTTAACAATCTCTCAAGTGTTGTTTCTGACTATGGCCTGTAGCAACCCTGCAAACAACAGATGGAAGCCTTGCCCTTTCATGCAGCACCTTCATGCTCAAGTTCACTGTTGAAGTTACTGTGTCAGTCCATCTCACTGAAAATCTTCCTCTGTTTTGCTGACCCTCTGCTTTTCCCAGCATAATGTCTTTCTAAAGGATTAATGACCCTTGACAGCATGCCCAAAGCATGTGAGACATTGCACCGTCCTGGCCTCGAAGGAGCATTCTGGTTTGCTCTTCCTCCAAGACACATTAAGTTGGGTTTTGTTTTGTTGTGATTTTTTTTCTTTTCTTTTGGCAGCCCATGAGATATTCAGTTGTCATCACCAAAACCATAATGCAAAGGCATCAGTTCTTCATGTCTTCCTCATTCATATCCATCTTTCCCAAGCATATGAAGTCAATTATAATACCAGGACTTGAGTCATGTGCATAAAAGCCTTTAAACTGACTCTTTGCTCTCTAACACTTTGCAGAGATCCTGGACAGCAGTGTAAAATATCTTGAATGTTACAGCTATGGATGTTGACTGTGGATCCAAGTAAAATGGGATCCTTGACACTTCAGTCTTTCCTCCATCTACCGTGATGTTGCCAATTGTGAGGATTTTTGTTTCTGTTTACTTTTTTAAAAATTATATATTATTACTAGTTTTCACACAATCAATAATATATATTATGTAAAACAATATATGTTATTTTTTTATGCATGTACTTTGTGTTTCATACAGTCTTTCACTTGCACTGTATTTCACTCCTGGGTAGTGTGGGGTTTTTTCCCTTACAATCTAGTAATTACATTCCTGAAACCATGTAAGCCAAGTACTTCATGACTTTATATCCCCATTTTAGATAGGAAATTTCTGATTTGCACATCCCAATCAAACCAGTAGTCCGAGGAAACAAGAGTATTCTTTTTGGTGAAGACTCTTCTGTTCAGTTTGGAAACTTTGAGCATTTTCATCTACAAAGTTCAATCCAGAGCAAGTCATCAAGTCACAGGAATCACTCCCAGCTTGGATCCCAATTCTTCATCTGGTTGGGCTCTGATCAACTTATTCCCAGCCATCTGTGGCTAGGTCCGAATAGATATCAACCTCAAACTCAGGAATTCACAATTTTATTTTTTTTTTAATCTTCAACAAGATTTTTCTTTCATATGATAAAAATGTTAACTTCGGTAATCTGTTGGGTTATCTTTTTTCTTGAGTGGAAACAAATATGATTCTTTCAGATAGCTATTTATCAACTGTATTGGCAGTGTGATCATGCCAGAGCAATGTAGGTTTGCTGAAACATCTCCATTGGCAGTCCATCAATTCTAGGGGTCTAAATTTTTGTCAGCACCTTCAGTGTAACTTCTTCTTTCAGTACTTCTTATTCATTCTTGACCACAAGTTACTTTTAAAATAGTTCACGGCCAATCACCATGACTTTGTAACTCTGTGTATTGCTTCTTCTTCTTTTGCGGCTTCTGGCATTATTCAATACTTTTCCAGCAGCGCAAAATGAGGCTTGAGTTTTTTCTTCAACTCTTTCAGCTTGAGAAATGCCAAATGTGTTCTTTCCTTTTGTTTTTCCAGATCCAGCTCTTTGTGAATTTCATTATAATCCTTTTTTTCTTTCTGAGCTGCCATTTGAAATCTTCTGTACAACTTCCTCACTTCATCATCCTCATACACCTCCTCCATTGGATTTTGCCTTCCATTGCTTTGCCTTCTCTATATAGAATGTGCTGTATGAAGTAACCTGGGTTTGCAGTGATGCTGAACCTTGTACCATTGGGGCATCAAATACCATAATAATTTCCCACTGTGGACAGTGTTTGGTGGAGCTCCAAGTTGTAAGATGGGTTTGGAAGCAGGAGTGGCATCCACTTCCTAAACCACATGCCTCTGGAAACTCGATGAACTTGGAGAAATGACGAACAGTTATGGAAAGACGTTAGTTCTTCTGTTCATAGAGTCTCTATGACATGTGCTCTACTAGACAGCAAGCAACAACAGCATATTTCTCTGTTTCTCTCTGATATCCATTACAGTCTTTTCTTTCTTTATAATGGCTTTTTTCATCATGAATTGTGACATTTATGCCACTGTACAACTTCTTTGTTCTTTAGGCACTACTGTTTATTGCTTCAAAGCTATTTTTAATGTGTGTGTTTTTTAAAAAAAAATCCAGGTGGCATATACTCAAGGTTATATTTTGTCTCTAATGTACTTGTTTTTGTCTTGTTCAGCGTCAATTTGAACTTCTTATGAAGAGGTTTAGTAGTTAGGAGCTGCACTGCAATCCAAAAGGCATACAGTTCAAATCCACCACCTGTTCCATGGGAGAAATATGGGCAATATCCTTGCGTCAATTAAAAGTGCCTGTAGACTGTGACCTCAGGGCACCACCGAGGATCCAGCCATCACCCAGAGCTATCAACAGAGCTGTTGTGGAACTAACCCGGCAGAAGAAAGGCCGGTAGGATCTTATCTGTGTTTACTGGGGCTGATTATCTGGGAGA
>NW_006400011.1:2046990-2051177 GCF_000299155.1 Elephantulus edwardii
CGAATTGGGGAGGAGGGTGGAGAAAACAGTGCAACAATGAATGAATGAAAACCCAAAATCTCTGTAAATGTTCATTAAAACTAATAAAATTTAATAATAATAAAAAATGTGCCTGTGGAAACCCACTGGCAGATCAGCTATGGGTTGGCCCCAACTCTACACAGTACACAGCAACAAAACGAGTAATTGAGGGAACTCTGGTGGCCTAGTGGTAAGAATCTGTGCTGCAATCTCAAAGGCACAGAGTTCAAACCCATCAGCTGCTCTGCAGGAGAGAGACCACCAATCTCCCATGTGTGATTACTGCCTCTGAAAATGAACTAGAGGTTCAGCTATCAGATGGTTCCGACTCGGTACACACCAAAAATATGAGTAATTGACTTGTCCCACAATTGACACCTGTGTTAGCTGCTGATATTAAGCTTATCTATAATCTCTTTCCATAGAAGTAGTGAGTCTCTATATTCCTCTAAGTGAGGCATTTGTGTTTATTCACTGATTATGAGGTTTTATTTCAAGGAATGATACTGATGTCCGATGGATCTTACTTGAAAGCAGAGACTATCAGAAGAATATCTATTTGTATTTTATTGACTGTGCAAAGACATTTGACTGTGTGAAACCTGACAAACTATAGGTAATGTTGAGAAGAATGAGAATCCCAAAACAATTATGCCCATATGAAACCAATATGTTGACCAACAAGCTGTTATCTGAACATAGCAAGGAAACACTTCATGGGTTGAAGTCAGGAAAGGTGTCCATCAGGATTGTATCCTTACACCATACCTATTCAATCTGTATGCTGAGTAAATAATTTGAGAAGTTGGACTCTATGAAGGAAAGTGTGACATAAGGAACACAGGAAGACTCATAAATGACCTTGCTGAATCACTGCATGTTGTTGTTGCTGTTGTTGTTAAGTGTCATTGAGTCATAAAAGACTCATAGCGACACTATGAACCAAAGACCTTAACACATGTATAACTTTCATTGTTTCTCCATGATCATAGAGTTTCTGGAAGCAAGCTATTTTGGAAGTGGGTGCCACTCCTGCTTCCAAGCCTGTTTTAATTGAGGAGCTCCATCAAACACTGTCCACCATGGGTAACCATTATCACATTTAGCACATCAGTGTCACAGTGTTTAGCATCGCAGCAACCACATCAGGCCTGGTTTTTAATTAGTTTTGGTCAAAAATTCTTCTAAGTGGTATAGCATTGTCTGTCCATTTGCTGTACAGAGGTAACTCGTGGTTGCTGTAATGAATCACTACATAGAGTTAATAAATTTATTTTTTAAAGTAACCGTAATTCCTTCCATTTCCAAATGAGATGATTCAAAGTAGAAAGTAGAGAATACCAGAAGAATGTCCATTTGTGCTTTAATAAATATGCAGAGGCATTTGACTGTGTGGATCATAACAAATTGTGGCTGACATTGAGAAGAATAGGCGTTCCAGAATACTTAATTGTGCCCATGAAATAATTTTACCTGAACCTATACCTGGCTGTTGTTGAACAGAGCAGGCAAACACATCATGGTTTAAAATTAAGAAGGAAGAGTGAGTGCATCAAGATTGTATACTTTCTCCATACCTATTTAATTTGTATGCTGAGCAAATTATTCTGGAAGCTAGACTCTGTGAAGAGGAATGTGGCATCAGGATTGGAGAAAGACTCATTAATATCCTGCATTATGCAGATGACATAACCTGGATGGCTATACATGAGGAGGACGTAAAGTACTTGTTGCAGAAGATCAAGAAATGAAGCCTTCTGTATGGATTGCATCTCAATGTCAAGGAAACAGATTCTAACCATTGGACCAATAGGCAACATTATGAATGGACGGAGAAGAGATCAAAACTGTCAACACTTCATCTTACTTGGATCCACAATTAGTATCCTTGGTACCAATAGTCAGAAAATAAGGAGACATTGCATTGGGGAAGTCTGCAGTTAAAGACTTCTCCAAATTTTTAAGGAGTAATGATATATATTTGAGGACTAAGGTGCATCTGATTCAGGCATGGGTCTTTCTGATCACTTTCTACACATCTGAGAGCTGGACAATGTATAGGGATTACAGAAGAAGAATTGATGTCTTTGAGCCGCGGTGTTGTAGAAGAGCACTGAACATCTCATGGACTGGTAAAAGAACAAAGAAATATATATCTTGCAAGAGTATAGCCAGAGTGCTTTTTTGAGGTCCAGAATGATGAGGCCTCAACTCACATACTTCAGGCATGTGGCTAGGAGAGGCTATTTCTTGGTGAGGAGCATGATGCTTGGAAGGGTGGAGGGTCAGCGAAGGAGAGGAAGATCCTCAGCCAGGTGGATTGACACAGTGACTGCTGCAATGGGATCTTATGTGTCAGGAAGTGTGAAGATGGCCAGGGTAGGATGGGGTTCAGATCCACTGTTCACGGGATCACTATGAGTCATATTTGACTCAACAGCACCTAACAACAAAACTCTGTGTGTGTGTGTGTGTGTGTGTGTGTGTGTGTGTATGTTTATATATATGTTTATATGTGTGTACATATATTTATACACACATACACATATATATGTTGTTGTTGTTATTGTTGTTATGTGCCGTTGAGTTGCTTGAGACTCATAGCAAACCTATGTACAACAACCCTGAACTCTGCTCTGTCCTGTCCCAATCGCGTTGTCTCTGATACATCCATCCTGATTACCCCAGTCACTGAATCAATCCACTTCATAGAAGGCCTTCCCCTACTGTGTTGTTCCTCCACCCTCTCAATCATGATCTCCCTCTCCAAGGACCAGCCCCTCCTTACAACATGTCCAAAGCATGTCAGATGAAGCCTCAGAATCCTTGTTTCCAAAGAGCAGCCCCTTTAACCCTCTCCAGGATGAATCTAGTTGTTATCCTAGCAGTCCATGGTACCCTCAATACTCTTCTCCAGCACCACAGTTCAAAGGCATCAATTCTCCTTCTATCCTCCCTAGTCATTATCCAACTCTCTGAAGCATAACAAGTGATTGCAAAGACCATGGCCTGTATCAGATGCACCTTAGTCTCCAGAGAGACACCATTGCGCTCTCTCTCTCTCTCTCTCTCTGTGTGTGTGTGTGTGTGTATAATCTACAACAAGTGATTGCCTAGCTGATAGGGAAGCTGGTGCAATGGAAGAGAGAGATCAGCCATCTCAATTTTCAGCCTCTGAAAACACACTGAAGGGTCACTGTGCATTAGTTCCAGCTCCATAGCAATGACTTTGACTTGTTTGACTTTTGATACTTTGACAAAGTCAAGTCTGCATCATTTTTGTCTATGTACTTCTGCATTCTTGAAGCGCTTAGATAATTAGTTGTTTCAGTTGTACTCTTCTCCCCAGTTCGACTGGTTGCCAACCTTCAATTCTGTATTTAAGTCATTTCAGTAATGAAGATTAATAAATTCAGCCCATTCTGATTCTAAGTAACTTGTCCCTAATTGTTGTAAGTTCACATGGGCGTTTCACTTTGGCTCCTCTCTAAGCCTCAAGCCAAAGGGGAAAATTACCTTTCCACACCCAGCTAAAAACAGAGTCAAAGACTAATTCGTTTGGTGAGCAGCGTCACTGAATAAGCAGTTTTCTCTTGAGGTGTGCTTGTGTGTGTTTGCGTGTGTGTGTGCACGTGCGTGCACGCGTGTGTGCATGTGTGTGTGTTAAAAGATGACCTATTTAAAGATTAAACCCACAAAGCTGTTTTCACAAACAATACAATGTCATACTGTTGTCTTTTTTTCTAGATATAATATTCTAAAATTGTATTTTTTTATTACGAGGATTTTAAACTCCTAAAGGGCATGATGGTTTTTGTTCCCATATTTTCTTTCTTAAAAAGTGAATTTTAATTCCCTTCTCACTCTTTTAGTCTTCGTCTGTATCCTTGTATCCTTCCAAAAGAACACGTTCTTCTTTGATACTATTACCTTTTTACACTGATCCAAAAGGCACGTGGAGCTAGCACTCTGTGTTTGAAGGTCAATGTCAGTTATCCAATTAAGAGATAAATAAAATCCTGATAAAACAAGGGCACAGAGCTTCTTCTATAGCTTCTCATCCTGCTGAGTGATAAAGTCTAGGAGGAGTTATTGTCTGAATTTACCTGGAGAAAATGGCTGAGGATGCCCAAGAGAGTGAGTCAAAGCTGCTTCTTCCCCCCCCC
>NW_006400011.1:2051277-2053780 GCF_000299155.1 Elephantulus edwardii
CTGTAGGATAAAAAAAAAAGTTATTACTGAAAAGAAAACACACACACACACACACACACACAAAGAAAAAAGTTATTACTGGATCCCAAGAAATCAGTAGATATTCTTGCTGTAATTATGGAGCATCAACTATCTTGCTTATAAAAACAAAATTTAGCTTAGTTGAACTGCAAAGAATTTACTGATAATGTATATAAGGAAGATTACGGGTTCTGTGATTTTTGTTTCATTCTGTATTTACATGATATATAATAGTTTTAAAAATAGATCATCAGCTTTTCCGCTACACGTTGGATAGTAGCGTGAATGCCAATCATCTGGCTATCTGAATGGCCTGCTTTAGCTGCTTTTATCATGGTGCTACCTCAAAAGCATTGTAAAGTGCTTGAAGACAAAATAAAGTGTTGACATTTTCAATAAAGCAATTTGTAGTGGATGCAGAGAAGACTGGTAGACTTGTACAGACTTCATTCATAAAGATAGATCTATGCTTAGGAAAAATTTTAGGATGCACTGAAGTTGTTAGGTGCAGTCAAGTCAGTTCTGACTCAGAGCAACCTGATGGACATCCCCACGACTGCTTGGTTGACCTCACAGTCATTGCTATGTTTGAACCCACTGCTACAGTCACTGTCAATCCATCCTACTGAGGGTCTTCCTCTTAGCCTCTGCTCTAAAAAGAAGATAATCCTTCCCAAGAGCTGGTTGTCCTGATAACATGGCCAAGGTATGTGAGATGAAGTCTCATCAGCCTTGCTTCTAAGGAACATTTTCACTCTGGTAGCATTTCATCCAGATTTGTTTGTTCTTTCGGTATTCTGTACTAGAGTCAATGTTTTCCATCAACCCCATACTTACACAAATTCTTCTTTAATCTCCTGATTAATTGTCTTTATTCACGGGGCAGGAACAATTTAATTCTCAAGGTAACACCTTGGCTTTTTAATACTTCAAAGAGATGTTGCAGCAGGTCTGCCCACCACTGTACATTGCTGGATTTCTTGCCTGATGCTTGCAGGGAGGTTGATTATAGATTCAAGTATGATAACATTCTTGGCAACTTCAATCTTTTCTCTATTTATCTTGATTTTGCTTTTTCTTTTTTTCCCTACTAGTTTATTTACAAAACTCGAATACAAATGTGAACAAAGTCTTTCAATTTCCTTCAACCCCCACCCATCAAATTTTACAACCCGATGATTAATCTTCCCCTCCCCCTGCACATCCACATCCCTCTGCTTCCAGCCTCTACCACTCCTCCTGGATCCTTATAGTGATTCTACAATGGTTTTATATAATATTTATCCTTGTGGGACTGAGTTACTTCACTCAGTGTAATGCTCTCCAGTCCCTCCCAAGTTAAGTAATAATTTACAGGTTTTGCTCCTGTGTGTTGCATAGTATGAATGTACCATAATTTCTCAATCCATTAATTTGTGGTTGGACATTTGGGCTGTTTCCATGTTCTTGCACTGGTGAATAATGGTGCTATGAACACTGGTGTACAAATCTCTGTTTGTGCCTCACTTCTCATATTCTCATGGTATATTCCAAAATAGCTGGGACATATGCAATTTCTATGTTCAGCTTTTTGAGGAAGCATTAAACTACCTTCCAAAATGACTGCACTATATTACAATCCCACCAACAATGTAGAAGAGTTCCTTTCTCTCCACATCCTCTCCAACATCTATTACTTGCTTCCCTGTTAAACTTTGCCACTCTTACTAGAGTGAGATGGTACCTCATTTTGGTTTTTTATTTGAATCTCTGTTATTGCCAGTGATTTGGAGCATTTCTTCATGTGTCTGTTTGCAATTCAAATATCTTCCTCTGTGAGAATTCTTTCCATGTTTTTTTTTCCCATTTTGTAATTGGATTATCAGTCTTTTTCTTGTTGGAGGCCCAGGAGTATTCTGTAAACTTTTGTTATAAGACTCTTGTCTGGGATGGTATTACCAGAGATCTCTTTGCTTTAAGAGCGCAACAAGAACTTGGTATTTAGAGATGATACGAAAGAAGTATTTTATTCTCATGCCCTGAAATGCAAGGCTATATGAACAATATTTACTGTGTATATAATGAATTTGTAGTAATTTTAAGAAGGGTCCTAGGGAATTAGTATATAACACATTAGATTTCTAGCTCCAGTGTCACCTATTCAAACCAATAGGAAAAGAAAAAGGGAGAAAAGATGAGGCTGTCTCCTCCTGCTTCTCAAATTAGCGTGTATGTCCTCACAAAACTAGATGCATAAAAATGAAACAAGATCCGTACCTCATACCATACACAACACCCAACTCAAATTGTATATATAACATGAGTATAAAGCACAAAAACTTATAAATGTAAAAAACCAACTCAAGGTGGATCATGGACCTAGGACTAAAACCAAGGACTATAAACTTCATTAAAGAAAAGCTTGGAAGAACTTTAGTAGTCCTAATCCACAACATAAAGAGTCTTCCAAGTATTCTGAAAAATTTACAACCAGGAGAAGATA